>NW_008708401.1:2831185-3098293 GCF_000327385.1 Lottia gigantea | reverse complement strand
CATTCAATTAAGACGGTTAAAAATTGACAACCTTAATACGTCACTAGGGGTACTTGTGTCAGCAATTCTTATACCTGGGATACATGGGTCCAAGCTGAACTTAATTTCCTTCTTAAAAGCACCATCAATGTCTATACAAGCATGATAAAATAACTAATAAATTAGACTTGAATAGAATATTAGAATCAAATAGTAAACACACTTGAAATATAATTTGTAATTGGTACCATTATTTTGTTTGCAGTAGTTTTTATCATCTGTTAGAAATCAGGTTGTGTATTTATTATGATAACACTTTATACCTGTGTTTAGATACACTTCATTCAGTTAGTCTACTATTTAGTCTAAATAAACCTTATGGGATGGCTCCGTGGCTTGCCAGTTCAACTGTCATCTGTGTTGAATCTTTCGCCATCCAGAAAACAGTCATTCTGGGAGAGTTGGCTCTCACTCCCTGTTTTTGTAAGGTAAGGCCATATCTCTTGAAATATTTGTGAATTTTCTCCAAGGTGCTGTTTTCATCCCATCCAGATCATACTGTGCATTTAATGCAAACTCTACTTCAAAACAAGTGCATCAACAAGTTTTCATGAAACTGCCCTGCGATTAGGTTCTTCTTTAATATAACTGTTTCCAGAAAACATTTGGTCACCATTATTAATAAATAATATGCAAATGTTAGTAACAGGAACTGAACAAATGTGTAGAAAGTAAATTTTTGGTTGGCAAGAATACTGCTTGACCAAAAAACACCTTTATTTACTGGTTCTTGTAAAACCCAAATCTTGATTGGATCAGAGAATGTGACGCTCTCAGGCAGCTAGCCATTCCAGTATCTCTGAGTGAGGCAGTATAGAGTCTACGAAGACGGGTGCCAAAGAGCTGTGCTGGGTTCACTGAAATGACCAAATAGTAGTCTATATTTTCAGGAATCGGCAACATGTTAAATTACTTGTATTCATACCTGTTACACAATAATAACAGGAAGTACAATATAGTGATTCTAACGTAAACTTTAAATCATATCGTTGCAGAGAAATACCTGGCACCAACTCAAAATTTAAAAGAAAAAGAGGGAGGAAATATTTGCCAATGTCTGACATAACATCTGTAGGACTATTTAGTATTATGTATAAAATATTGAAACAATAAAAATGATTCAAATATTTATAGAAATTCTGAAAATTATCAAATTAATTCTATGATCTCAGTATATCCATGTAATGATAAACATTTTTTGCTAAGTAGACTCTTTTCACCATTTGACATCCTATGGTGGTTCAGGAGATTGAGAATATCCTGTCTGTTGGAATTTACAGGAAATAACATCTACCTTGAAATTTTAAGTAACAAGTTTGGGGTGATCTGATGCATGTCAAGAACTATCACTTTTACCATCTACTATTTTCTGGTTTTCAACTTTTTATCTTGACAAATACAAGTTATGGATTATTAGCATATATTTTTTATCTGAATGAAATAATAGGTTTAATATGTATATAATAAGAACACATGCCTTCTCATGGCATCAAGTACAAAAGATAAGCAATATTGATAAAATCGTAGAAAATTAACACAATTATTATTTCAAAGGATACTTCGTTACCAAAATGTTTAATCTGAAGTTGGTTTCTGATAATGAAACTTAAAAATCATGGGAGCTCAGATCTGTAACATGTATACCAAATTTTGTCCATGAAATACTTAGTAATACTCACTTATGAAAAGTTTACTTCCTTACATAAAAAGTTCATTAGCTGTTACCAATGTTTCGCCAAGAGGTTGTTTTCGATTTCAGATCGTTGGTACTTGGTTTTTGTATTGTATAGAACAAGAATGTACAACATAATTTGAAGGGAAAACCCCTCTGCATACACTTTTTTATCTCTAGATCTTTTTAATACAAATCACATTAAATTTTATTTAAATCACGATTCTGGATTTCTTTTCATGAGCTGAATATCATTACTTTTTGTTATATAAGAAACCGTACCAGTCAAATTTTTTTTATGAGAAATACATGGCTCTATCTAATATATAAGTGAACAATTGCTGTGTATCAAATACAGGCAATGTGTTCAGATAAACTATCCTAAGAAACCATACTTCAACATGTGTATTAAAAGAAATTTTAATGTTACCTAACATCTGGGAAATATACCAAATACATCTTGCACAGAACCAAAATGTTTTCAATTATAAAGTAGAGCTCTTACTTTTTGTCCGAAGGCCAGTTTTATATTCAGATTCTTCAACTGTAGTCTGTTTTTCTTTTCAGTATAGATTTGAGGATAATGTGACATTTGACTTCCATTGTTTCTGTCCAAGTCCTAAAAAGGGACTGTAGGCCTACAATTCTTAATATGGTATTATCTGATCCAAGATCGCATCCTAACAACTTTTTAACATGCTCTTCATTTATCTTAGTGGTGAATTTTCGATCAGATTAAGTTAAATTACAAAATAAATAAGCAGAAATTGCAAATTAAATAAGTAGAAAGCCCAAAAAGTAACTCTTTTTTTATCCAAGTGCTCAGACATATTTAACTTCCCTCTAAAACTGTTCATGGTACTCTTCTTCATGAATTGGTTTATTTCATTTTTGTGTTGCATTCTTCCAATAATGCTCCTTTAACCCACAAGAACCCAAACCCATCAAAAGTATGATTAATAAGAGAAAATATTGTGAGATAATAAATCTTGAAAACTAGAGAATAGAATATCATAATTTATACAATGAATCATCTTGATGTAATTGACTAAACTCTTGTTTTACCATCTGTCTAGTTATGAGATAATCAGCTAATACATGATTTGAATAAAATTATTAATTATCATTTTATATTGTTCAGAGATAATGGAATTAATTTGATATTAATTTGAGATTTGAGACTGGGTTTGAATTTAAAATTCAATTTTACATGGGATTTATTTTGATGCTCGTTCTAGCTTCGAAACTATGATTTGTTTGTGGTTATATGTTGGTGAAATTCAAGACAAAATTTGAAGTCTATTTTACTGAAATGATATTTGAGAAAGAATCTTGATACAGGTTTGAGATTGTAAAATATAAGAATAATATCTTCAGTTACTGGCATGAAACATGAGACTGTATTTAATTCTAATTTCAGAAAAAACAATGCATGTTGTAGTATGAAGAAAAACATACAACATTTTAAACAAACCATATAGAACTGTACTTCTTACAGTCTTGTTTAATGCATTATGATATAGATCACACCATTTTTGTTTGTATATATGGATACATATTTGCACAAAAGATTTCTCTCAGACAATGATTTAGTACTATTAACTTTTTCTTGAAATTTTCAAATAGAAATTCAAGTAGAAGCCCACTATCACTAGCCTTAATAAATATGGCAAAACATCTTTACAAAGAATATAAATTCATACTTGAGCATGAACACACTGCTCTCAACATTTTTTTTATGTTCTCAAGGAGTGTGCCAAGGGGAATAACTGTGCAAGGAGTAAAGGAAGTCTCTGCTATTATTTTCTCAATTTCATACATGTATATTTTTTCAGGCTTCGAAATAAATTAAATTTTCAACCTACACAACACAAAGTATTCTAAACATGGTGCACTTTTGTTGAATAAATAATTACAAAATAACACTAATGTGACTGATGAGTGGCACAAATATAAAATTTGAATGGAGAGGCCAATGAACATTCAAAAGGCTTCATTAGCATTGGCTTTGGTGCAACCAAACAACAAAGTTTGGTAATAACGAGTTAAATGATGCAATATGTTGAAGACAGAATACACTTTCTGGATTGCAAACTGCAGAGTAGATGGTGCACATGTTTAATGAGCACATAATACCAATTAGTAATGATAATCGAGAGTGCACAAAAATTAACATATTAGATACAAAATTATGAATGTACTTCATATCTTAGTAATTGCAGTTGGCAGCTAATTCAAACTTTCAATTTGAAAACTTGAGATATTCAGGTAATATTCACGAAACTTAATATACAAAGCAATGACCTTTTTTCTATATTGCTAATGTCATGTTTCAAGTAACCATACAAAACATAGTCCTATGTCATTATGAACAATGGCTTTGCCTTCATGATATCTCTTAAAAGTCAAAGTGACCTGTGATCATCATTGGCCCAGGTTAAACCTGAGAAGTGATTAAGTATTTGTATAAAGTGTGAGGCAAACAATGGTTTATGTCACCAGTCATTGTAATAAGAGGATTAAAAGAGATTAAAAATCAGAACCTGTGAATTTATCAAATCTTTGTCTTTAATTGTTGATTCTTTAATGTCATTTTACCATGTGATGCATGCTTTGTTTTTGAAGAATATTAAATTTTACATGTTAAATCCCACCAAATTGTAAATTGAGTCATTATCATGAATCAGAAACCGGGTCAAATTGAGACCAGAGGAAGATTGGATGGAAGGTTGTTTGTCATTGACAGCAAGGTTTTTGCTATTTAATGAGATATATAAAAAATGATCAATGGTCATAATAATGAGTGGAAAGTGATGCCCTTTTTATTTTATCCCTAACCTTTGCCTCTTTGGACTATATATTCTCAATTTAGCATCAATCATAGCAGGGCTTAAATAAGGCGTATGGGATGGAGGGTCCTTTGTCATTCACAGCCAAGATTTTGGTCAGAATGGCAAGATATATTAAGATTATTAAATACTTACAGTAATAAGTGGAAAGGGGTGCCTTTGGTTGAACTTTACCTTTGCCCCTTTTGGAGCCCAAATTTGGCTTGAACCATCAACTGTTTGCTTTCAGTTACTGTTACCTGAACCAAACCTTTAACCTTTGTAGATACAGATCAAAGTAATGTATAACAATGAGATATTTTGGCATCTCTTGATTAGCTCTCTCAACATTATATAATAGACTTTAGTTCAGGGGTTTTGCTCGTCTGTACTTTTTTGTTTACCCTAAACATGTTTATGTATCCTTACTAGCTTATTTTCTTTGTGATCGTAAAGTGTAAGTTTGGCTTAAGGGACAAAAAAAGGATTTAGTTGTTTTAATCGCCGCAAAATGGATGAAAGTCCAAACACAAAGGCCAAAGGGCATAAGGCATTTCACTCCAGATCTATCAAACCATTTAAATTTGGGTTGAAAACTAGACGGGTAAAAAAGAAGGTTGGAATAGCGTACATTAAAAAGTCTTCAGTATTTAGCTAGCTTGTAATAGCAATATTTCTTAGGTTGAGTCATTTGTTGTCTGTTATAAACATTAGACTTGACGTTTTTCTGCCAGCTGTTCATTTTCACTAGAATGTATTTTAGCAATTTCTTTTCATTAGTCGACTCATTTACCTCAGAACTAGAACTTTCTGTACTGTTTGATTTACAATATATAATTGGTCTCATAATACAGACATGTATAGTAACCAACATATAAAAGCCTATCAAAAGAAATTCGTAACAGATTTTTGTATTGACTAAGACAATATATTTTTTGAGCACATATTACTTGTCAGTTATGTCTAGACAATGGAATTTATTCATTTTGACTATTTGCTTGCTGATTATTTCAAAGCAGAAAGAATATTTTCCACAGGTCAATTCACTTTACATAAAGGACAATTTATAAATTTAGCAAGGATTGTAGACTATATATTGGGCATGGGCTATATGCAAAGGCTTTAAAAAAAAGTTTGAAATATCTTTTTTTGTTAGACTTCTGCATGTTCATAACCCCATGGTCTTTCTATCGAAATTTTCGTCTGCATATTTATCATGAATAATAGTAGTAAGATTCCACTGTGTTTGTCTATTGAAATTAGAATTGCTTATATATACACAATTAGGCCTACTCAGTGCATCAGTTATAGGAGTATATTCTAGATATCCTACTCTTTTTTTTTTCATTGCAAGGTTGAACTATCCTTTTCAATCATTTCGGCACTCAATGATTAGGATTATCATTGGACGTAGGCAACATATTGACAACTCGTTCAGGTTAGACTGGAGTTTGCAGACGATATAATGACTTCACCACACGTGCATCTATTATGAAAATGTTGTCTGCTGTAGCTATTATTAGAACTTCCGGTATGGTTAATCTCTGAACAGTTTTATTTCTTATCCATGGTTAGGGCCATCAAATGTGGCACATCGATAGCTTATTGAGCGGGAACCATTTTCCACTGTCCACAATATATTCAGCATTTCCTTGTGTATTTTAGTATTTCAAAGGATTTTATTAATGAAATAGGGCGACAGGTCTTCAGGTATTTATATCTTCTGTGTGGAGTGAAATCCTCAAAAGGACATCATATTTTCATCTCGAACTAGAACCACTTCGACTGACGCTTTCTGGTGGAATTCTGGAGATAATTTACAAACGAGTTCCAACAATCCCTGTGTGTGATCTGATACTTCTCGATTGTACAGTGTGCGTGTGCAATAAATATTTTAATTTGTTTCAAATCCTGTACGGATTAATTTAAGTTTTTGAAGAGCATCTCAAGTTTTAACCAGCAAAATGAACCGAACTCCTGTGAAAAAAGTACCCATCCATTTGCAGGTAAGACAGATTCCACAACAATCGATTCCATTTTCCAGACACAACATAGCTTGTCTCTATGTCACGCTTGAAATGAGATAATGATGTCTTTTGTATATTGTCACTGGTCAACAAAAGCTGCAGATTGCTGTATAATTAATTACTGAATACTGATGGTTGCTACCTCAAGTTAGGCCTGGGTATTTTGTAATTGTTGTAATCAAACTACTGTCCCATCAAATGGACCAATGTTTACAGTTATGTTAGTATTAGTTAAAGAAAGAATTGAATTTTACCAAATCACCTACTAGACCTACTTTATCTAGATATAATTTTGTTTCTGTTAATTGAAATATTAACTCTGAAAGAGCAGACCAGAGAGTCTTAGATTGTCATCAGTTTGATGAAAATTCCAACAATTGAAAAAGTTATTTGGATAGATCTATAAGTTTGAAATGTGGGTCAGGGGAAATTTCTGAGAAGGAAGTGTGCTTTTTGTCAAATGTACAATTTCTATACCATGTTGGAAAATGTATAGTCATTCTAAGTCAAACATAAGCATGCAAAATGAAATATTTATTTAAATATTAATGAAAAAAAAGAAAGAAAATTTGATTCTGAGACCTATTCAAGGTTCTCAAGTGCAAGAAACAAGATAGGCTTCTGTTAATTACAGAACAAAACAACTTTATTACATTACCTTTGCTGTAAGTCTAGGGACTAGGTCTACCAGTGCATAACAGACTGGTTACTATTGAAATCGTATGGTCATAATGTCCATTAGGATATTGCTCAGTGATGGTTATTGCTTTTCTACACCCAATAACCCAAAATAAACAATTGATTCTTGTGCTGTATATGATAGACCAGATAAATCTTGAAACTGTCCTTGGTCTGCAATCTACTGGTTTTCAAAGTTTGGTTTTGTCATTACTGTTAATGGCTCTTTGAAACGTATAACTTGTATATTTTTGTTAATTATTTGATATAAAAGTAAACATAGGTACATTTTTGCAATGCATGAGAAATTCAGACGTGCTAATACATAGCAATAGACTACAATGAAGTAATCTGTGAACTTACAATTTTTATTTTCTAGCTTACATCATACTACTGTACTGATAAGTTTCTGAGTTGACTACAAAATAAAGTACAGTAACATTGATTATAATGTCAATTTATGATGATGCAATTAATATTTGACATCAATTTGTGGTACAGACTAGTAGAGGCGGTGGTGTTCAAAATCATTTCACAAAATTTCAAAAGTTTCTTCACCCTCTGAGCAGCCAAGATGTCTTGGTCCTGCTTCGAGGACAGGGCCATGAATTGATGTGCAGTATTGCCTGTATGGACATTTTTCCCAGAACATAGTTATGGTTAAGAGGCCAAGGTCAAATCCAGCACCTATGATCTCATTTAGAACTACTTAATTTTTTTTTATAGTTCTGTAATTTTGATGTGGTTATTAACTTCAATATCTTATTGGTAGTGGTAACACGTTGCTTAATAACTTAAGCCAACCAAATATTTGACAGACATTTCCATTACAGTTCATAGAAATGTTGGCCCTCCTCTTTTGTAGACTATGTAGTTACTTTTAAAATGTTTGTGCAAAATCCAAGCACTGTTTGTAAGCTATGCCATGCTGTCATTGGTAGAAATTTTTCCAACTCATTGGATGGAAATATGGTTTCGTTGGAATGATTTATTGTGAACTATTGATTTTATGACTAATATACTAGCAATGGTATATTATTATTGATAGTAAATATATTAATAGAGAAACATCTGGTTGAATAGTGCTGTATACCAATAATACTATTTATTACCTACATAGTTGTAGTATTAATTTTAATATCATCTAATCTCACTTAAATATTACATAATAAAAATGATACAGTATAATGAATTAGTAAAGATATTTATCAAATCTATGCAGATCTTGTGATAAGCATGATAATGCAGTTAAATGTGTTCTCCTTAGCTGCACCTTTCACAAGTGCAATGGAAATTTGGTGAAGACTTTCCCCTAAATATGTTGTGTAAAACATTTAAATGCATATTTTGAATACCGGTACTGATAGCAATTTTGATGTAAAGAAGTTGAAAATAGTAAGCACAGTTCTGCATTACGGGGTAAATTAACTCTCAATTATCTGTCACAATATGTCTAGGGTACCTGATGTCACTGTAATTTGCAACTTGTCATTTCACGAGATTTAGAATTTTAAATTTGTTTAAACCGAGTGACCTAGAATACGTTAACTTTAGTTGGCACAGATTGTGATTGGATGTAGCCCACCTATTTTGTGGTCATATCTTTAAACATTATTGCCAGATCTTCACTGGTAACAAACTTTATTATTTTTAGTACCTATATATTAAGAAATAGACAATGCCAGTGGAGGTTAGTCTAGAAACAAGTTTCTGTCAGTCACAGTTGTACAAATTCCTGATTATTCAGAGGGCTGACTAATGTTTCTTTGATGCTCAGTATTATGGACTGTTTAAATAACTCAGACACACCTGAATGTTAACTGTCTTAATGCAAGTCACTGGTTTCCCTTACTTTTAGGTGTGGCTTTTTTGCAAGAGTTTATCATTAATTGTTTTCTTGTCAAATGTTATTCATAGGTTTTCTTGTCAGTATTTGTTTATTATTTAAAGAAGTTTGTTCAACCTTGCATAGTTGCATAATAAGTTCAAGCCCAAAAACATTATTTATATGAACTTTGAAAATATATGTCACTGGGATTCATTCATTCTTATGTGGAGTATGTACCAACAGCAGTTACGTCAGTTAGTTCACAAAGGCAATATTGTTTATTTGGTTTGAATTAATGTATTTGTAACTTTACTTGTAAAGTGAGTTTTAGTATTCGACTGTTGCTTCAAAGCCACTTGCCAATTTCTAAAGTATATCTAAATTGCAATTTTCTTATGAATAAATTGAATTATGATTTTCTCTTAGTACCGGTAATTCAAAGATTTTAAGAAATAGGTTTAAATCAATGCAGTATTCTTGGCTGCAAAATGAAAGATATCATCTTGAATACAGATCAGGGAGTTATTCTTGAAAAATTAACTTTTAAGTACTGGTACCGTATGATTTTAGTGTTCCTGTCAACTGATTGGTCAGTTACTAAAATTTATTTTAAATTTTGTTTCATTGTCTAATCTATAATACGATCTAAGCTTATAATTTGTAAATTCAGGATTTTATCTCATTTAAATTTTGAGAATAAGGCTCCATTATGATACAGACGTAATTTTGTGAACGAATGCTTTCATTATGAGGCATACACAAGCATAAAAAATGGTTATCTGCTGTAGCAAAGTACAAGGTTGTAGCAAGCTAATAAACATGTGAAATGGGTATCTTTGTTGACATCTTGTTAGTGGACAGTCTATACAAATGTGTAGTGGACCAGTTTGTATAGCCAGCTTCTCTTTTTGAGGTTTTGTTAGACAGTTTAATACAGGTAAACAACTTCTGGTCAACATGTAGAGAAAAGGTGGAGGCGAAAATGTAAATTTGCTGAAACAGTTTGTCAAATTAAAATAAAACTGATGAAAAGAACATAATGCTTTTATTGATGAAACACTGCCATTTTCTGCATGTTGATATGTAGCTTAAAATATTTGATAAAAATTACTGATTTCATACAAAAATATGGATGAGTTAGTGCAGGAAAGTAAAATCATGGTCTAGCTCAACTTCACAATGTCAGCTATAACGAATTGCTTCTTATACTTTAACTGCAATAGCCATCGGTAATGATGTACCAGTAACAATTTAGTTGAATTGTACACAGGTGAATACAGTTAACAAGAGCCTTCAACAGAAGGGCTGTAAACATTATGGCTTATGCTTTACAGACTTTCTGTCTATGACTTTGATAAGCCATATTCACGGCCATGCAATCCAATAGAATTGCTACAGTTACAAACATCTGTGATACAAGAAAGGAAAGGACCAGATAGAAAGTTTGTAAGAGCTTGACATTGTGAAAATGCTTGTAAAACTAAGAAGCCAGACTCCAAAATCTTCAAGCAAGTGTACTTTCTTGGTTCATTTATCCTGATCCTTATCCTGTAAAGCATACCTGACTTATCTATACAGTAGGCATACTGCTAATTAATTATGTTGAAATAAAGTAAAGGAGCCATTAGATATTATCAGGTCAGTAATTAGTCATTCCAGTAATTATTGAAAGATAACTGTTTAGGTTCCTGCCATTCTACTCATCAAGGAAACCATTATTGATGAGTATCAGTCGACACCTGACAACAATCATAGGTCAGTTGGTTTATACCATGTTATTGGTACTGGGAATGATGCTTATCAGTTGTTCGTGAAGTTGAAAATCCTGAATAAATATATTGAGATTTTTTGCTGATTTAGACCCATATTTACTTTCAAATTTTTGCATATCATAAGTTTGCAGTACCAAAATCATCAACATTGATTGCAAAATTTATTTTATGTGCTGACTTAATGTTGTGCTAGAACTCATGATTCTTTCATACACTTAACATTCAGAATTGAAAAGTTTACACTATGTCTACCTTTTATAATGAGGATCTTATATTCTGCTCTAAATGAGCTCTTTTCTATTAGAGATCAGTTATTGATTCAGATATATTATAGATCATACTGTAATGTTAATGTTTTTAAATTATATTATGAGCAAACTGTACTGCTGTGATTAAACCGTTATTATTATTTTTACTATTATTTAAATTTTTGTCTTTTATGTTACAGTTACAACTTATAAACCTTGACATTATCATCTTATTATACAGTTAACAGTCAAACATAGTAGTATTATAATAGCTATTTAAAGCTTGACTGAACAGTAGGGGTTCATGTTCAACTGGTTTGTTGAAGCAAGACTTAAAAGGTTCACTACTATAACATGTTTTTTCTTTGATGTGTAACAGCAAATAGATTACATACAAAAGTTTGTGACACCTCAGAAAGGTTACTTAGACTAAGCACCAAATTCTGATTCAGCTGTTGTAGTTCTATATTTTTCATACCTAGTGTTAGTTAAGCACTTCATAAACTGACCAATATTCCAAATGCATTAATGGATAATTCTGATATCATTTGGTAAGCTCTTATATGCTTTATAATGTTGTAGAACCTTAGAACAGAAAATTCAATTGATTCATTTCATTTTTGTTCAGACATGTAGGAGCCTACTTAGTTATAAGTTTGATTTAATCTTGGATTAACCTTTAAGAGCTTATAAAAGAATGTAAGGTTTTAACTGCACATTAACATTGATCACAAAACACTTAATGATGGAGGCAACTAAACTGTATTCTTAATATCTTCTTTGATGGCATTATCTTCTGACCAATTGACAATGTAAGGGTTGTTTAAACAATATTTATTGATAATTTACAAAATCATACATATGCTATAGATTAATGTTGGTTTCAGAAACAAGCCGAAGCTTATATAAATCTGTTACCAATACGAATATTTACAGATGATAAAAGTATAATTTACATAATATAGGAGTTGACAGCAGCGAAATGTACATTGGAAACAAAACAGGAAGTGACAAACATATTTACAAAAGGAAAGGGAATAGGGCCGAACAAATTCATTGGTGAATAAAATGTTATTGATAATGACAAATGAAAATAGTTGAGAGGGGATGAGGGTGTTTATCGTTAATCAAAATAAAATAATCTTCGTTTTAAAACGGAGGCCAAGGGTAATGTAAATGTAAGGGTGATATGAAAGGAAAATCACTGTAAAAAGAAGCCACGGCTTTGGTTGTGAAGTAATCGATACTGGTACAGAAAAAAATAAACGGTTCCGGTCCAGACACTGTGAGGACAAATTTGCTACTATTTGTTACTGTACCGGTATCGATAATTCTGCACTGTACACAGCATTTCATGTGAGCTCTTTCACTTATGGACACCTTTCAATGAATGAATAAGATGAGAATAAGTATGTAGATTAGCTTTGTACATATATATATGTATGATCTGATCTACATCAGTTAATATGGTCAAAGAGTCGAGCATGAACATTATGACTTTTTGACCCCAATATACATAATTCTATTACAAATAGCTCATTAGTGTACTGAATATAGTGTTGTTGTAGAATTATTGAACGGTCATCTATTGGTCATTCATTATAATAAAACTTAATCAGTGTATATTTAGTCATTCACTGTTAATTCTAGGTTATAAAACAATATATGTGGAACTTCTTTGCTTTTTCAGCAATATTGTTTTGAGATAAGATCTAGGTGACAGGATATGATGCAGCAGCAATTTCCTTCCAAAAATTTTCCTTTTAAACAGGCAGTTTTTTATTGAAAACTTGCTGTTGCAGATGGTAATGGCAGTGTCCATGGTCAAACCATTTTTACTCCATTCAGAATGTTAGTGGATTGTTTGTGTTGACAATTTGCTCTCTCCTTGACTTTTTGTTATAATGTATTCTTCTGAAGTTAGTAAAAACAGTTTCATTAAGAGACAGTGCAATAAAACCTTAAAACCTGTACTATTGGTCAGTTAGTAACTGACATAACTGATACATGTTACCTATTGCTATGTTTGATGTTAATATGTAGTTGACATTTGATGATTGATACATACATGCCATTTAGTATTAATGTAAAAAGCGGATATTTTTTTTTATTAGAATTATATTAATGGTTTCCTATAATCAGAAAGTAGAATAAGCTATATAAAAGTGCTGCCAGGTGTAGTTTAAATATTTTTAGTAACTATATTGATAGTAATAATAGTTACCTACATAGTAAGCTTACATTGATATTATATATTGATAGAACTAATCTATGCTGCCATTATTGGATCACATGGAGTATGCATTCTTCTGTCATCACAGAGCATCTGACTCAACTTCATCCACTACGCCCCTAGTAAAGCTGAAGGTACCGTAGCACAAAAACGTGTGTTGGGGGGTGGAGGAGGAGGGAAGTGGTTAACAATACAGTTCACAATATGGACCAAGCCTCATGTCGCAAAGGCTAAGTCAGAAAACTCCCTACAGTACCCTTTATGTATTATTTCCTAGCACTGCCTACTGTCTCAAGGCATATTACAGGTAAAAGGTTAATAAGAGATTATTTCTAAAGAGATTTAGTTAAAAAGGATATTGACATAAGATTTTATCACAGTAATAGGTCAATAGTTGAGATAAAAAAACATTGCCCTGACCTTCCTTATCACTCATATAGAATGAATGAATGAATGAATAGATATGAAATGAATAAAATTGGTTGTTAGTTAATTCTTATAAAAGTCTTTCCTTCTGTAACATTGACAAGCTCACACTCCCTCCTACACACAGCTTTCTTGAACTTTTGGAGGCATTTGGTAAATTTCCCTTGTTTGAATTTTGGTAAAGTGTGACAAGGGTACTAACACCAGTATCTGTGGAAATTTTATTGGGCTCTGATCTGGAATAAATATCCTATCTATTCGTAATTGTGATGTACCATGATCCTTTAAGACTATTTTGTTATTAAAGACCATCTAATCAAGATTCTTAACACAAACTCTTAGTGTTAGTCATACCTGAACAGTGTTTAGAATTCTAGAACTGTATACATTAAAGTATTTAAAATAGTCTTGATAAGTTAAAATAAGAATGTAAGATAGATAATATACTACATCTGGCAAGCTTCAATTTATCATCTTTTACTCTCAACAGTTTTTTTTTAACCTGTCATGTTACATGTACAGATTGTGTTTAATATGTTATTAAAATATTTTAACTTATGTCTATCTTTACTATGTCTAGATTTTGATATTTGAGACAAAAATGATGCCGTTTTCAACTTTTGCTGAAACCAGTTAGCATTTAGATTAATTACTATAAGTTGAGTCATATTAACTAGACTTGAGAACTGTATATTTTAAGATTTGCCAATAAGAACTCCTCTTCAGACTTTCATCTCCCATTTATATGTTGGCTTTATTTCTAAAGGGACACTACTATTTGTGTCTTTACAGACCACAAATAACTGTTATTTACATGGGATTAGAACTTAAAGTTGAATTCAAATGGATGGATATGATTTAAGGAGCTACAAACAAGCTCTAGTAACAAGCTGTAAAGTATTGTAAATAAAAAAAAGAATGGCAAATATATTTCATTGCACAGTGTGGTATTGCTGTCTTCATTTGTACCAACAGGAGATGATAAAATGAGCTCTGAGCTTAAATCATCACTGTTAACTAAAGCCTTCTGAAGACTAGATGTTCTGTTATGATGATTGATTGATAATCTGATGACAAACTTGAATAAACTGTTATTGAATTCCATTCTAAAAATATTCAGGTATAACAAATTCAGCTGTTATTGAATAGAGTAATATTTATCAATATAGACCAATATAGCCTACCTCTAACAGACAGCTGGAAAATATAGTAATAATAACTATAGAGGAAATATTTCAACATGTTAACTATTCCTTTTCAAATAACATTTATTTCATACCACAATGTTTTACAAACAGTTGTAAATTCTTTTGCTAATGGTGACACTATCTAATTTCATCAACATAACTTGGATATCTTGGTCACTTTGATGCACATGGATATCTGGATTGGGCAGAAAAGATGAATGATTAAAGAAGGGAATTGAGGAATAATAACAAACATGTGCATTCAACCTTGATAAGAAAATGTCTGACATAAGCTTAAATATTATAAAGAGTGCTGCAATTGAGGTAGAGCTTGCTCAAATCTGTTAACATTTGTCAGCTAAGCATTTCTTTGATAATGATTGCTTGGCCTACTTTTTCTTCTGAATTGACCTTGTCAACCCAGGGGTTCACATTGTTAGTGACATATTCTTGGTTAATTAAATAATAATTTGAAAGATATATTATGAGTTCTATAATGTACTAGTTATTTCTGCTACTTAATTTGGTTGTCCACCAACTTTCCATTATTCTGCTTGTCTAACTAGCCAATTGTGGACTAGAAATCAATGAGATAAATGGTATGTGATGAATCATGAAGTCAATATTAGTACAAGAGTTCTACAAACAACCCAGTCAGTGTGTTATACTAGTCTTTATTACAGCATTGATACCATTGTTTCATTTTCACTTCTACAGCCCTCAATATTGATCAGATAATGATAGAAATCAGTTTTATATTTCATTGTCACAAGATAGCTAAGCTACATCAACTCATCTACTTACCTACTGTCTGCCAAGAGATCATGTTACCAAGTTCCTCTCTTTTGTTTCCATGGTGGTTTATGACAGCGCCTTTTCCTTACAGACTCTTACTTGAACAAATTAATAATATGATTGAAATAAGGCGTTTAAGAACTAATGTTGTCTTTTTTATAACTATTTGGCTGATTGCTGTGCTGTGTAATGCTTATTGTCTTATAGTTATAAAGACATAAAAGATATAATATACACATCCAGTTTCCATTTGAATAGTTATTTTAATCTTTTTGTAATTTCTATCTATTCTCCATTGGAGTATAATTTGATCTTGCTGAACAACTGAATGTGCATAACTGTCTGACTAACATGCTGTAATGAAGCCCCTATGTTTACTTGTACCGGTATTGTATACAAAATAAGTCAATAAAACTTTTATATACCATATATACACATATACCAATATATTACACTATAGTATAGGGAGGAGCTATCTCTGCTGAACCAAAAAGGTCAGACCCACGCTTGCTTTATTCATAGCTATTTGAATAGAATTGGGGACAGCTTGGAGGTTTAACTGATAAATATATACTGTGTGAATACATATAACTCTAATACTGTTAATTAGGACTTATCAGCAGTTCAAAATGTCAGAAAGTTCTGTAAATGGACACAAGGTAAGGATCACTTGTCAATCTGAAGGGTTCATTGAGTAAAATTGGGGGACACTCTAATAAGGTGCAAGCTTGTACTTGCGGATTTCAAAAATGATATTCATGCTTAATAAAAGATTCTTATTTGATCTAGATTTTCTGAATCCTTTGGCCTCTTTGAAAAATACAGGCACAAAAAACTTTACATATTGATTGGGCATGATCCTGAAATTCAAAATTGTCAAAAACATTTTTAACCATTAATGCATATAATCTTATACCTTTACCTGTACAATGATTAAGATCAAAGGGTTTATAAAGAAAAGATGCAAAGCAAAAAAGGTCATTTTGTTGATTAAATTGTGTTTCAGTGCACAGGTTTTGGTCAAATATTTTGTTTGTTATGAAGAACATCTATTTTGATTGAAAAGGTAGCAATTATTTTGTGTAACGAATGTAGGATATGGGGCATGACACTGTATAAATAATTGGTCACAGTGAATAGTTTACCGGTATATCATTTATAACCTGTCCAGCCAGTAGGGCTTCTCTAGTGTTTAGATTAGACCATTTAAACCAACAATTCAACCTTGACCTTTCTTAACATAATAAAACTTTATGGTCAGCATTATTAACCTGCTCTTAAAGGTTGATTCCCGAATTCCAGTGAAATCCAGCTTAGTTATTGCCTGCTGTAAATTTATCATATTTAGATTGGTAAGTTCTGTACACATTGGTTGTTTCAGCATAATTTATATTGAAGGGACAGATCTGTTTGGCCAACCGTACCTTAGTCTCAGAAACGGGAATTTTAAGCTAATTAGTAATAGTAGTGTTCAAATTTCAAATTGGAACTTTTAAATCCATATAAGCTTATAGAACAGTCATGTATAGAAATGAAAAGTGAAATTCCTAGTTCGAGGTATTTAGGTACGCAAATCAGCTCCTAAAAATGGCTAAGCCTTCAAGCATGTAAGGTGCATTTAGAAGTGTCACAATGAAACTTTGAAAGCATTGGCTAAGGTGACAGATAAATTGTTAAATTTGCCTCTCCCGAAATCTTAAAGAAAACATTTGTGAAAACATTTGAATTACCGTCTGTTGAAGTTTGAATTTGAATGTTGACCTGATTGTTAAAACTTTACTTTATTTCTGGTAACAGCTGTTTGTACACTGCAGGTATTAGTAATTATATTGCATTAAATAATATTTGGTTATTAATAAACACAACAACAACAAATATACCAGGAAAGAATTCAAGTGAAAATTGATCTGTTTTCAAAATACATACATACATAATTATGATCTTCTTAATTTTCTCATTTACTAATATATCTTGGGTGTATAATACAATGTATAATATTGTAAACATCCATTGATCCATTCACATTTGGCTCATGCTCACTCTACAGGTAACAATTTTTATGGATTCTTTTGATTTTTATTTTGTAGGTCAATGTCATTATGAGGATGATTCCTATCAATTTTCATGATGAACTGATAATTTTTCTCTGAAATATTGTGTCCGACTTAAGGCTTTCACTCTATTAGCTATATTGTGTCTCCACTCAGTATGTCAGTCTGTCCATTCACATTTGGCCTGAGAACACAGACTTCTTGATGTATTCTTTTGATTTTTGTTTGTTTGTAAATATATCGAATTTCATCAAATGATTGATATTTGTTTAATGTTTTGCAGTGTGTTCAATATTCACAAATACACATATTAAATCTAAGTAAAAATAAAAATGCCAAAAACAATAAAGATTATCTTTGAACAGATGATGAAAGTGGACATGCAATGAAACTTTTGCTTGTTAAATTTCCCTGTTAACTTCAAGATTCTAAGTAACTTTAATACTAGGGTTATAATGGTACCATTATTAAATTTTTGAAGATGAAAGATAGTTATAACAGATTTAAAAGATAGTTACTGTATATAGTTAGTATTAATGGTTTATTATTATAGTAAGACCTAGAAGGAATGACTGTTCTAAATAAATAAAGTATAGTATGAACCTGGCTAGACTGTCTTTATTTCAATTTACTAGTATATTACTATTAGGACTTCATGCTGGGTAACAAATGCTGGAAATTATTCAGATCTTACTAAAAAATCAGAAATTCCAAGTGTTCGATAGCATGCCTCTTTGAGAAGTATTGAGATTTTTTTCTCATCCTAAAATCATCTTTAAATCATAACAAGGTCCAAATTATAGAAAATAAGAAACAACTATATTATTCAACTGAAGTTCACAAAGAATCCTTCTACCAGCTGGGCCTTGTCCAAACTTCTTGGCATTGATCTTTCCGTGTTTTTTTGTACCCATTAACAGCTAGGTCGACTGGAATTGACTTATTCAAGGTCATTGGTCAGGCACACACAGAACCCATAACCACCATTTGTTCAATGTAACCAAGCAAATGATGTCAGTTATAGGACCAATGCTCTAATCAATTACCCAATGTTCAAACACTGATAGTGAAAAACTTCATCTGAATTTAAAGTTTAAATAGGCATCTGTTGTTTGAGTTCATTGAGCAAGAAATGTCATTTCAGTAAGCTTCACTGCATCCTATATTTTCAACTTGTAGGCTTACTGTGTAGTGATATTTTAGAGCTGGTAAAAGTTTTTGTTAACAATTGATTATTAGTCATCATGAATCATTGTGTAATTCTCTATAATACACCCTTGCTTTTCTTCCTCACAGTATAAACACTAATAGTCTTATTTCATAGAAGAATACTTAGTACTTACTTATACATAACTGTATGTTACCGGCAAGTTCAATCTTAGTAAATGTCCAAAAAGTTGTAATGGGATACTCATATAAGTTTCACCTTTCATTTAAGACCTGAAGGGTCTTAAGTGGTGAAAAATCAGAGCAAGGGTTAAATTTGCAAATTCAAAAAAAAAATGTGGCTTAACATGTCCAATTGCACATATGCAGATGGTCTATGGTCTAATGTCATGCAATAAAAGTGCAGTTCCTTATGAAATGGCATTAAATTCTTTTAGCTTTTAACAAACATAAGAACAGTTGCATGGTAAATCAATTAACTTTGTTTTTTGGATGCCATACAAACTGTAGTACCCGGTTTTTATAGAGTCAAATGAAAATGATTGATTTTTTTTTAGAAAAGAGTAAAACCACATCTGTTACTATTACAATTGATTTTACTCTAATAATAAGGTCTACTATATTTCCATTGACATTTTTACACAGTCTGCAGATATTTGATGAATTGTAGAATTTATTATATTATTTTGGGGAATTGGTTATTTAAAGTCCTTATCTTGCTGTGTTCATTCCTGGATGAGACTGTCTTCATGATATCAAGCTATTACAAACTTCCTCCTATACTTTGACTGCAGTAGTCACTATTCTTGTATAATGGAGTTTTAAGTGAAGGATTGGATTGTACGCTAGCAAATACAAGAGGCCTTAATGTTTGCAGCCTATGAGTCAAGAGCTCTGATTGGCTTATTCGCTGGCTTAAAATCCAATTCATTTGCTACAATCTGTGATATTAGAATAGTGGCCATTGAAATCAAGGTATTAGACTAAGTTCGTAATATATATTGATATTGTGAAGAGGAGTGTAACTTGTAGGTTGTCTAGTTGTTGGGTTACAGGGATATAGTTCTTTAAATATTTGCCAATGAAATGTTTTTCAGATATCTGTTAGACATTTCAGAATCAAAATCTAATGCTAGCTTCACATACAATTATCCAGTGAGCTCTCTAGAATACATGTATACCAACATTTATACTGTTCCAGCTGAACTGAAATTTATCAAGTTTTATATGACCCACTGATAATAATTGATGCATTTAATGTTTTGATTACTCCTATAGGTAATACATACTATTAAATTTATACAACTTCTCAAGTATATCTTTCAAAATATACATTAAAAAGCTATTCTGCTTAAAATAACCTTTTTGGTGCATACTTAAAAAAATTTGGTTTTCATGGAATATTGGAAAATGCATGCGTTGCCTGAAACACATTTGAAATTGACACGAGATTCCATTTATTGAACTTATTTCATATTAATTGAAAATGCATGGTGGTTCAGATTGGCAGATGATATGGATGACCTTGATGACTATGCAATTTGAATAATAGGTTTAAAAATATATTTAAAAGAAATCATATTTGACAAATTGAATAAATGAAATTTCAATGACCTATGGTTATAATGATAATGCAAATAGATGTTTATAAATAAATATCAAATCTAACTGTACTGTAGAATATTGTTCAAAGTGAGAAACCAAATAGGGCTAGACATCTATTTAAAAACTTGAAATTGATTGTAGAGCCTAGAGCTGAATATTGATTTTTCAGAATGTAGAAATGATTCCTGAAAACCACTGAGGGAAGAAATATCAAGTATGTGGCTATAAGCCAACTATGTCACCTCTATTACTATTATATATTATATGTTTATAGGCTGGGTCTACAACATCAACTATTTCTTTAGTTTCTTGTTAACATCAAATATTGACAGCTTTCATCTTCTTTATCTCGAGAAAGCTTAAAGTAGTCATCCATGAGTATTCATAATTTAGGCCTTAAGAATGTTCATTCATACTCTTACAATATAAGCTTAAAAATAATGAAGATATCTTTACAGAGATGTAGTCTCCATCAATTACAGAAAAAATAGTTAATATAGTGTACTTAGTGCATAATTTATTTTTTGTGCATATTTACCTCATTTAAAAAAATTTTAAGAAACTTTTCTTTGAGTGTGCTTTATTATAAAACATATTAATGTATTTTCAGAGAAATCTTTAAATTAGCTTTTGAGGTTATATTTGAATCAACCATATTTGTTGCCAGGAAAATGTTATGTTGTAGGTCATCATTTTGACTTTGATTTTATCATGATGTCTATTTCGGTAGATCATGATATTTGGCAGTTAATAGTCGTTTTTTTTAAACAAACCATAATTGATTGCATTCATGAACTAAAGTACTATAAACAATAAAATGATTTTTCTGGGCTTTTATTTGTATTTTTGAAAATAGCATCTGGGGCAATCAGTTTATTTGTAAAATCGTATTAATAAAGAGAAGACTCATAGAAAATAACAGACCGATAGCTTGAGATGAAGAAACAGATTAAAGGGAGCTAACTGTTTTAGAATTTGCAAGATTTGTGTGGTTGTGTTTGTAAAGGGAAGGTGAAGCTGGATGCCAAGACTCTACCATCACTTTTTTTTAACTTTTTATAATTTACGGTCCAAAAAAATATAAGGTATTTTTGTAGCAGGTGAATCATGTAAAGAAGCCAAATTTAGGCCTCCTTATTAAATTATATTGGGGGATTGTAAAGAGATTTTTTTCTAAATCTTTTAAGTGTGTCTGGGACACCAATAGCATAAATTTGCACCATTCCAATTTTCAATCATAAGTCATATACAGCATATTTTGCGATTAGTGACCTCATAAAACGCTTAGTTTAGGTGGAATTGCAAGTACCACAGAAGTCTGAATGAAAATTGGAATGGTATAAATTGATGCTATCAGTGTCCCCTGATACACATATAAAATTTAGAAAACTTCTTAACAACCCCTTTAAGGTATTTTATCAAATTCAAAATGCTTGTCAGATGGTAAAGTAATTATTCATTCTGAATAGACTTATGTTTAGAAAGTAAAATATTCATCAAAATCTTTATAAAGACTTGAGTAAGATGTTGATTCAGTAATAACAAAAACAACGTTATGAAACTAAAGATTGATTCTATCTGTCAACATAAAGCCTTCATTATTCTTCAGTTTCCAATTATAATGTTCACTTCTGCTACAGATTACCCCATTCTTAAAGATATGGAATCTTAAGATTACCTTATTCTCTATTATCAATGTATTTAAAGTAGATACTTCTTACTTTAATTAAATACAGATGTTTCAATAGAAATTTCATCAAATTTGACTCATTGAAGATTAAATACAATTCAAAACTTCTTAACGCAAAAACTACCCTAAAGAATTAGATAAATTTGTAGGAAAAATTTAAGATAACAGAATGTCAAAATTTTAGATTTCTTGGAAACTTGAAATAAGTAGCATAAAGATAATTTATTTTCGGCAAAATTTCACACATTGCATGTCTGCATAACTCGAATTTGAATGAATGTACAATGTTATATTTCATTTCATGTGGACATCATGCATACTCAAGTGTTTTGAACGTGCTGTATCTTGGGATTGTTCAGAGGGTTCAGAAATGTTCAAGTATTAAACAGTATTTAGTCTGCTAGAATTAAATTTTACAATTCTATTTGTTTATAATTTCCAAGTGACTTCTGGCAAAATTTATACAAAATAATTGAGAATATCTGTACAGACCTGTCATCTGCTGTTGAAATAGATAAACAGATAGACCAGTAACTATTTCATTGTACCAATCCTCAATTGCAGATGTTGGCTTATTAGCTTGTGATACTGGTACTAGCTATTCAGGAATCAGAGCATGGCGTCTATTCTTTGGAACTTTGTCATGGATATGTAGAATTATCAGGAACTCTACAGAACTGTTATAGGTTGTGGCTTGATGCATTTCAGATAATTTCTGAATTCAATACCGCAGTATTATTGTTAATCCTATAAACAGGAATTTTTACATCAGTGAACAAACTGTAAAAATGAAGGTTTTATGGTGAAAATCTAAATGTTTTTGTTAACAATCATGTGCAAAGTTGTTAGACAGATCAGATACTTTAATCAAATTTTAGCATGAACTGTTCATCCACAGAAAATTAGTTGCATGAAAAACTCAGGATAATGGATGGATTATTTTATTACAATCATGATTTCATTTTGCACTAAGAATTTGGAAAAAATTAGTTATTTTCTGACAAAGACGAATTGAACCTATAATATGAACATGAGTGAATCAATTCAACACAATTATAATTAAATGTTTCAAGATCACCTTCAAAGTTCTTTAATCTCTTACATCTTGACTGAACTTTAGTTTGTCCCTTTAATATTTGATTTCTTATTAGATTTATCAGGGTTAATTTCAAACTAAGCCTAGAAAGTCCAATAACTTGCAACATCTGTGAGGTGAAATGAGCAATTCAAAGTACACTATAACATATACATGAATTTATGATGTTTTTCTGCCAGACGCCAATTTTAGATTTGATTTCTGAAGAGATATTGGTGGAGTTGATCTCTGAAAAAACATGCCAAAGAATTCACTGTTTTGTTGCAAGCTACATGTGCAGTTTGCAACCTACGGATTAGAGTCTTTAACTGTGTTAGATAACGTTAGGAAGTGAACATTTTTCAAGAATTTAAAAGATAATTCACCACAGGAATAAGAGATGGTTTGTGATTGAAAGTAGAAAACCATGAAAGTTTTATCTTCTGTATAAGAAGAGTATATTGTAAGAATTAGGTGTATAAAATGAGAGTTTATAATGTTTGTATGAAGGATCAGTGGTATTGTCAGTGTGTGGATCATATAGTAAGACTATGTTTTATTACTGGTATATTATTGTTTGAAATTAGCTTTAAGCTCTAAGATTTTAATATAATTGCATCTGCATGCAGCTTAATGCTTAAAAAGTGAGATTAATCCCAGTCTAGATTATTTGTTGAGTGTTTTTTTCAACTTACCATTCATGATCTAATGAAATTGTTATGCAACATCTTTTCGTGATCATAAAAGTATTTTACCTATTTCATTCTCCAAGGTTCAATTCTGGCATAGGTTGAGATGATACCTTTGGATTTTTCAACCCGGTTTCCCCCTGTCAGTGATGCAGGTAAGAGGGGCTGACATGGAAAAAAGCGTCTAGTCGTACAGATGGGACACACATGTGCCACGTTAAAGATCCTCGACAGTTGGAAATTGAAAAAGAACAGGCTAATGCCACTGTCCTGGCAAAATTTCCCTCATTATACAGTGTATGGCGTTGCATGTCTTCATTAGGTCACATGGTGCAGAAAAGTAGGACGTAAAATTGCATTCACTTCATTTCATTTATCACAAACCCAATATTATGGAATAAGCACGCTTCTTTAATAAAATATTAAACACAATGTTTCTACACAAATTACACATGTTGTGCTTATTCTTTCATATTGTCTTGTGTCTGTGATATGTACTCCTCACTTTCATTCAAGTCTTATAATTTCATTCTCTGTTCAATAAAAGATAAACTGATTATCGATGAGCAATTTTTTAATTCCAGTATTTATTGTTTATATTGTCAGCACCCTTTTACATTTGTTTCAAAAATTTGCCTTTTTTCTACTTGCACTTACAGAAGAGATGCCACTCTGCAATTGAGCTTTTCAAATAAGAATGTTTTATATTATATTTCAAGTTGATATAAGTGATAGGGAAGTAACAATATTGTAATGTTAATATGTGTCATGCTTCCTTGTATTTAGATTTGTTTTTATCACCATTATCAAGTGTATTACACCCATAAACAAAAGACTAATTTAATCATATCATTACTGTAAAAAAACTGTTTACTCCCTCTACATCTATATGTCAATTTTTAACACCTTACCAATCAGTGGTTAATAACTCATTAGTTAATTAATACCAGATATGATAATACCTCTTGTCTTGTTACTGTGACATCCTGAGTCATCTATATTCCTGTAAACCAATGATTGGTTAGGTCTCGATAGACTTTCCAGTCTGCCTGCCAGTACAACCTGGAATAGGTCGAGTAGACTTCATTGATCTAGTAATAATATAACCTCGCTGTGTCTGTTATTAAAACTGGTTGGAATCGTTCCTGACATTCTCGAGGTTAGGATCAGGATAACCTACCACTGTCTTAGGAATTATTCTGTGTCATTCCTGCAGTAAGTGTGGTCTACTGGTGGCTGGAATACAATTTGTTTGAGGATAAATTTTCAACATGGTATTATCTTATTTTATAGACTTTATTTTTTTTGCTGATCTTTCATTTTTTGAAGGTACAAAATTTTCCACGATGAAATGTCAGTATGGCTGTTTGATATAGGTTTTTCTACTCATTCAATGTAAAGGTTAATATCCTTATTGTAAAGTACATCAACATTGTGTAAACATTAATACTTGCCTCTGACTCTTGACTAGAACACTGTCTTTTTGTGGCAGTGGAATAGCTCAGTCAGTAGCGTGTTGGATTGTCGCCTGCCAGACGATTAGGTGCTGTGTGTTCAATTCCTCCTGTAGGTAAGAAAAATTCTAATTCTTGGCCAGTGCTTTCAAGAGTCCGCTAGGTGTAGGCTCTCACCCCCTAATACCACAAGACAATGCTGAAAAGGGTTAAAACTGCTCTATATGCAGACTTAAATGAAGCTTGACTTGACTTAATACGGAAGATTTTGTACTTTTCACTGGAAGGAACGTCTTAGATTGAATTGAAATATTTCTGGAATGTCATTTTCCCCAGACATTGAGCTTATATATCTAACCTTTCCTAGTCCTTGTCATTTGAGTGCTTATTCTAATTTCGATCTGACTCTGAGTCAAAAGTCTTAATGTTGGGCAGAGTCTGACTATAACCTGTTCTGGGTACCTGCATTGTTTATATAGTAGTTTATTAGGACTTCAGAACATGTTTGAAAATAATTTCTGCTACAATAACTACCGTACTAATGTCTACCTGCTTACTAACTAGTTGTTTACTATTTATTTGGTTTTATACATTGTATGATGCATTCAAAGGACTGTCATTGAAAATCCTTGAACTAAATCTAGACCCTCATTGTGAGGCTGAAGTATTATATTTGAGTCTATTATAGAATTATATAGTTATATACATAGCCTACATAGTAAATAGGATGCTGGATTTAGTATTGAGGCCATCATTAAAAACATATTTGTTTTAATGTCCAGTATTAGTATGAACAATTGTAATAATAGGCAATGGATTACATATATAAGTAATAGGTTAAGGTCACACAAAATTATGTTAGTATAGTAAACATGATTAAACATACTTTTGCTTACCATTGTGTTGAGTATGTATACAGAATACCAAATACCATCCTTCAATTAGTCAATGAGATGGGTGTTTGCTTAAAATATAATAATTGCATGAATAGAAGAGCTAAGACCTGGTATATCACATATTGTGCTCATTGGAAAACTGTTTGTCTTTTTCGTAAATTCACAAAAAATCGGTTGTCACAAAAACTCAAATGGTATAATTGTGTATCAGACCTGTGCTTCTGAAAGCCTAATATTGGATTTCACCAACTTTTGAAATGACTATTTAATGTAAAACACCAATTCATTTGATGAAAATCAAATAAGATATTAGCATGGCCTGTTTTGCCTTTTCAATCTCCACATTTCTATAAAAATAAGTAGAACAGCCTAACACATGGAATATTTCACAGTCTAACATTTACATTGATTACATTATACAGGAAATGCCTTTGGTAAGACTTGCAGAATTCCAGTAAAGTTCAAGTAATTCTATTTTGGAATATATTTTGTGAATACAGTTCTAATTGTGTGATATATTTGGATATTTTCAGAGTGCCCAGTCTCGACTCCTGCTGAAAGGTGGTAAAGTAGTCAATGATGACCAGTCATTTTATGCCGATATCTACATTGAAGATGGCATTATCAAGTAAGTAGAATTATAGTTGCATTTTTTGCTTGAGGTAGGTACAAGTACAACAATGGATCAACTCTTGGTCCACAGTAGCACACGTTTGGTAGTAATCCCCTAAACTTGTACTTGTGACCTAGGCCAGTGCTTCTATTCAGCAGAGTTATGTTACAATAATTGTATAGCTTGTTGGATTATACAATTCAAATTCAAATATTTGTTAGTATTATTATTGTTGTCACAGATGGTTAATGAATTTTTATCATTCTATATGAAATGAAATTGAGTTTTGATAATAGTGCCAATAGGAATAATTTGAAATATAACTTGGAATGGAAAAATTCTTAAATTTAATATATTATAATAGTTGATGGGAATTAAAAATCTCATAGAAACAATCAGTAAAATTTGATCTGTTGACAAAAGAAAGAAGACTATAGTAATGACAAAAAACTGATAAAGATTAGCTTGGTTTCAGCATTCGAGTGATAGATAACTTATTTCCTGTTAATTTAGAAAAAGAATTATGAGAATTGTTAAATATCTGTGTTCTATTAAACTCTTGATATATTATCACCATATGTATGTTATTAACATATATTTGATTAGTGGGCCAAATGTTAATCTAGACCAAGATCCAAGGATGGCTAGTAGCCAATCTGTACAGATAGCTTCAATTAAAATACTGTTTATTTGCCAACCTAGCATCACTATCTTTTCTTCAAAATCAAAGTCATAAGAGATTAAAAATACCATTAATTGATAAGAAAATTTCAGGATATTACACGCATTAGCAGGTTGATAAATTTGGCATTTTGTTAAGAATTTAAAAATCCTAGATTACAATATGCAGCTGCAGGTATCATTTAATTGTACAATGGCATTTTTTTGGTATTACACATGATAAAAGAGTAGGTTAATGCTGCAGTTCTGCCAAAATTTCAGTAATTGCACATCCTCATTAACCCAAACATGTCTTTTTTTATTAAGATTAATAAGAGTGCTGTATTGCAATGATACATCATGATATTAATACATTAAATTGGAAGAAGAGAACAGTTTTCCTTTTACATGTCTACATGAAAACCACCAGTTGATGGTATAACTAAAAGTCTGAGTTTTGTATAAAATACTTCAGAAATGTTGAATTGTGCTGAATAAATACAGTGAATAATCTTCGTATGGTTTTATATAGTTGAAATATTTGTTATTTTAAGACAAGTTGGTCAGAATTTGGTTATTCCTGGAGGAGCAAGAACAATTGATGCCCGAGGAAAACTTATCATACCTGGTTAGTATAATATATTATGTTGTATGGCAAAGATATTAACACATATAGAGGGAGACTGTCAGTCAGTTAAAGTAATAATGAAAGTTATTAAAACACAATATAGATTAAGCCATTTTTCTCATGAATTCCTTTTACTCACCTGTTGAAGCTGGAATATCTCTTCCACCAAATGCATTTCTTCAATAACAGTTGTCATTGTAAAATGTTCTTCATTACAGGTGGTATCGACCCCCATACTCACATGCAGTTACCCTTTATGGGAACACAAGCTGCAGATGATTTCTACAGTGGTACCAAAGCTGCCTTGGCTGGTGGAACTACTATGATCAGTAAGTATTTCATTGGACCATACTTAAAGCTGAATAGACAATATGACCTCAAGACTATCAGAAAAAAATGTAATCTTTGGATTGGTTAGTTCAATATATTATCTATAAATGGACAACTCAAATAGAAAATATGGATGAGAAATAAATACTATACATGTATTTAGATCTAAAAAGAATCTGTAATTATTTTGGATTATTCAAGCTAACACTAATATAATAATATTCTTTATTGACAGTTGATTTTGTGATGGATCAGAGAGGTGTATCATTATTAGATGCTTATGAGAAATGGAGGGGTTGGGCTGATGCTAAAGTATGTTGTGATTATGCTTTACATGTTGGTGTTACTTGGTGGAGTGATCAAGTAGCTAAAGATATGGAAGTTCTGTGTAAAGAAAAAGGTATGGTTGAATTGCTCATCATTTACCAAATATGTCTGAATGGAGATCCAAAATGACTAAATCTTTTAGAAATAGGATAGCACATTGGCCTGAATAAAACTTGTAGAACTATATGAGCATGATAGAGTCCTTAGCAAAACACAAAAATATACATGGTTTTAATTTGTTTATTTAAATTCATTTCAGGTGTTAACTCTTTTAAAGTATTTATGGCCTATAAAGATGTTTTTATGTTGGAAGATAATGAAATATACGAAGTTTTCCGAAAATGTAGTGAATTAGGAGCTTTACCTATGATACATGCTGAAAATGGTCATCTTATTGACATTGTAAGTATCAATTTAGTCATGAAGCCAATATAAGACAATTTTTGATGTTTTATGCTAGGACTTTTAATCTCAAATTGCCTTTGTGGTTACTGTTAAATATTAGAAGAATATATGTTAAAGAATTGATACTACATTTTTTGGGAGTGAATCAATCATGACCATGTTTTATCATATGTTTTATGTAATTTGATTTTAAAATTGGTATTAAAGTAACTGGAACCATCATGATTGTGTATTTGTAGAAATCTAAAGAATTGGTGAAGAATGGTATAACTGGACCTGAAGGTCATGAGATGTGCCGTCCTGAAGAAGTAAGTGTTGTCTTTGAATAGTTAGAATATCATATATTATCTTATTCAATGTTTCGAGGAATTTTTCATTCTTACATTTTTATCTAATCACATCTGACTGAAAATTGCATTGGTACAAACTCATCATATCAGTGTCACCATTATGTATAACAATTTAGAAAACGCCATTACAATCCTTTTACAACTGTTAAAAACATGAAATTCAACCATCTATATGAATATAAAGAAGATGATCTACATAGCTCATTGTATTTAACAATCAATGTATATCTAATGTGATTATTACAGGTTGAAGCTGAAGCGACACAGAGAGCTATAACAATAGCTAATCAAGCTAATTCACCACTCTATATTGTACATGTTATGAGTAAGAGTGCTGCTGATGTCGTTGCCAATGAAAGGAGAAAGGGTAAGGCCTGCACTTTTCTTAGTTATGTAAGATATTTACTTATCAAGGCTAATCCACTGTGCTTGTGGTTTTGTCAGTTCTGAAAAATTATACTGCTTTCTACCTCCCATTTAGTCTTATTATCTCTTTGTATGATAGATCTGTAGTGGAGGACAGTTGCTCACTGGACAGCCTCACCGGACAGATACTCACCAAATGAATGAGAAATAGGACAATTGACATTGTGTCCAGTAACCCACAAATCTGATAGCTGTTCCTCTATTTAATTTCACCAATTCTGTTATAGGAAGAGTAGTATTTGGAGAAACTCTAGCTGCTGGTCTAGGTACTGATGGTACACACTATTGGAATAAATGTTGGAGACATGCTTCAGGTCATGTTATGGGACCACCATTAAGACCTGACCCAACAACACCTGGATATCTCATGGATCTCTTATCGAAGTGAGTTGGTGCTTTTAATTATCTGCCCTCTCAAATTTTCCTATTTCCAATTTTTTGCTATTTATACAGCAATCCTACCTGAATATTTGATGCTAATGTATCCTACATGCAAATAGTTTATTTTGTACTGTTGTTACTAATTGTGCCTAGTTTTTTGGGTTTTTTTTATGTGAGGTTAATGACATATTAATAATTTGTTTAATGTTTTCAGCAATGATTTATCAACATCAGGATCAGATAACTGTACCTTCAATGCTGATCAGAAAGCTATTGGTAAAGATGATTTTAGAAGTATACCTAATGGTGTTAATGGTGTAGAAGATAGAATGTCTATTATTTGGGAGAAAGGAGTTGTACGTATATAACTTATATTTTTTGCTGCCCTTGTGACCATTCAAAGTGGTCAATATTATCTACTGATCATATACATTATCATATTTCATTATATTGAATTTTTATGTTCAACTAAAAGTGGTATTATATACCAATATTTGAAAGGTTTTTGGTTTTTTGAAGTTAGAATTAAATGCTATGCTAAAGAAAATGTGAAAAGTGGACTAGTATAATATTTCTAAAACATGGATTAATCCATCTATTGACATTAAAGATAAAATAATATTTGCAATATTGACAGATAAGTTTTATCTTTTTTTGTTTACTTGTAGAGAAGTGGTAAAATGGATCCATGTAGATTTGTAGCTGTAACTAGTACAAATACTGCCAAATTATTCAATCTTTACCCTCAAAAGGTTTGTTTATTTTTTTTTATCAATTTTTCTTGCTTACATCATATTTTCTACCAGAAAATAGTACAATAACCATTGTTTACCTTACAGTTCATACATTAGTGAAATGGAATGAATATCTTTCCTCTGTTGTTGCTAGGCTATTATGTGCTGTAGGTTTGAACCTGCCTTCAGATAAGAAAAATTCTGATGCCATTCAACTTTCAACTTCCAACTCTATATTTAATCAAATATTTCTTACCATTACAGGGTAGAATAGCAGTAGGCTCTGATGCTGATATTGTTATCTGGGATCCTAATGAGAAGAGAACTATTTCAGCTAAAACTCACCATCAAGCTGTAGATTTTAATATATTTGAAGGAATGACTGTACATGGTGTACCATTATTTGTTATAACTAATGGACAAGTTGTTTTAGATGAGGGGCAGGTAATTATTGTTTGAAATAAATGTAACACGAGAAATATACATCAACTATATAAAACTGAATATAACGCAGGCTGAAATGGATCAGTTGTGTGAGGATCACATAGCATGAAACTCTGAGTAACAACATATTTTTATATTGCTCTAGAATTGATGTATTGAGCACTATCTTAACAGTGAAAATATTGTAATATTTATATATTAGTATAAATTACCAGTTAAACTGGCTTGTTTGAACACTGCTGTAATTGGCAACCAATTATTGAATTGCATAGTAATTAGCATTCATTAGTTGCAAATGGATATTATCAGTACATTCTTTGAACTATCTTCAGGATGAGCAGTTTTAATGTCACATGATTACTGCAGTGTTCAACATAGCATCAGTCTGTATTTCACCATTTATATTTCTGACATGTTAAATGAGTATAATTCAGGTAGATCACAGTATGTATTTTCTATATATCTAGGCTAGTTTATATGTTAATATCATGTGTATTTTATATTGTAGTTAAAAGTAACTCAAGGTTTAGGAAGATTTATAGAAACACCATGTAATGCAGATTATGTTTATAATAAAATAAGAACTAGAGAACAGGTAAGATCATCATATTCTTTAGTTTTTTTATCTGTCCACCCATTAGTTGTCATGTTGATTCAAAAAAAGAAGAAACTCAATTGTGAATAAGATGCTTGTTAACGAATCATGATGTCATAACTGTGACTTTTTTTTAATTTGTTTCCCTCTGATGCAGCTAAAGGGGGCTGATATTGATAGAAATGTGGTTCATATCACTCAGCAGCTGGAAATCTTAGTTAAAATTCCTCATTGCACACTACAGAGTGTTGCATTTTTTCATTTCAGTTTTATGATCAGAAATACTCTCGGCTTTAATATTAGCTGATTATTATTGCATGAAATTTTCAAAATTAATGATTGATGTGTTTTATACTAAATCCAACATCACAACTGGTGTTTTGAGCTACAAGTTGAAATTCAACGTAAAGATTGATACAGTTTTCCAGGGAATAAAATATTGCTAGTAAACATAAGCCTTTGAAGACAAAGGTATCCATAACATAATATCTGTTATTTTGTAGGTTTGTCAACCACAGAAAGTTGAGAGAGAAGAATATACTGGCTCAGTAATAGAAGTTGTACAACAATCCTCAGTAAATAAACTACAATCTAATCCATTACAACCTACTGATTCTCAACAGACACCTCAGTTTACTAATCGTAGTAGAATTGATGGTGTCAGAAACATGCAGGATTCTAGCTTTAGTCTAAGTGGTGAGTTTTTTATTCTTTTTTCCTTGAGCTCCTTGTACTAAATGTCATACATTGTCTAAAGTTACATAGAAATTCTACTAGCTGGTCCTGGTTTATGATCATTATTGAAGTATCAGGTTAAAAATAAAGGCATTGGTTTGAATTTGAAAGAATTTTAATTGAAATTTAACAGAATAAAGGATAGCAAGGATAAGTTGGAAGCAATAAGAATTCATATAATAAAAATTCATTATTTTATTCCAGGTGCCCAATTTGATGATCAAAAGATACCAAGAGGGCATAGATCTTTAAATCCACCAGGAGGAAAATCAAGTGGTATATGGTAATTAATGGATCGATAGAAAATTTTAATTTAACCATCCTATTGTTTGGAGAATATTGATTCCGATGACACAAGGCTTTTGATGTTTTATATCTTCATTTTAAACAATAATAAATACGATTGTATACATTATATACACAGTAGATGTAGTGCTAAGGGAATCTCAAACTCAATGTAGTGCTCCTTACAGTAGTCTATCTTTCACATTTCTTGAAAACTTAATTTAAGATAATTTTTAAAGGAATCCAATCAATCAATGAAATTCGTATTTAAATTTTAGTTTTATTTACCAATCATATGACTGAAATTTATCTTAGTGAAGTTATTGTGAAATATTTCTCTAATGTCTTTATATTTTTTCAGAATCAGAATCTGATTTGAGTAATATTTTTATATCTGAATTCTAGAAATGACGATATCTGAATAGTTATCTTAATATTCAGAATCTGATTTGAATGATATTCTATTCTATTTGAATTCTAGAAATGATATCTAAAAAGTTATCTTAATATTAAGAATCTGATTTGAATGATATTCTTTTCTTTTTGAATTCTAGAAATGGTAATGTTTGATTAGTTATCTCAATATTCAGAATCTGATTTGAATGATAATTTACTATCTGAATTCTAGAAATGATATCTAAATAGTTTCTTAATAAACTCCTATTCTAAGCTGCTATGGTTATTTTGTACATGTACTTGTATCATTCCAATGTTGAATGATTTTACAATGGTCAAATTATTACCAAAGGCTTTTAATGTCCCTTTGTATAGTGTACATGTTTTTTCACTTAATTATTTGTCAAAGATCACTTTTGTTGATATAGTAATTGTCTAATGGAATAATTCATTTGAAATCCAAGCAAGTAATATGCGAGTAGAAGGTTTATTTTATATTTTCTGAATATAATTTATTTCAAGTTGAAATGATATAGTAGATGGTTTATGGTACAAGTAGATTTTTTATAGACATCTATTCATAATAGTCATATATTTCATTTTTGTAAAGATTTTCGTTTTATTACTAGATTCCTGTTTTAACATAGACATAATAAGGAACTGTTCAAGGTTAGTGGAAACGACAGATGTAAATTTACTCATTTAAGGGTATGGAATTCAAATACAAAGAATCTTTTCAAACTGTTGAAATGCTCGTTAGTAGCAAACTTAGTTTGATGAATATCCATTTTTGATGATGTGGTTTTTGTCTTAACGACATTGGCATCAACTGCTCCTTTCTCTTGAACAGTTCATCATTGTCTACCTCAATTTTAAAAGTTATGTTGGTCATTAGCTTAAAATACACAATAAAATTTTACCAGTCATAATCTAGAAATATTGTTTTAACCTTCAATAGAAGTGTATTGTCCGTTTCTATGTAAATGCGATTGATTTTAAACTTTTTTTTTGATATTTTAGAAACATTTGAGAATGCCTTACTTAAATATAGCATTTAATATTAATTATTTCTTGCATATTTTAAAACTTTGTACTTGCATTAATGTAGTCTGGAATTTTGGAACCTTGATTTTTAAATGTTCTGATTAAATTGTATTATTGAAATTGTTGCTTGTCTCTTTTCAAGTCAATAAAACATTTGTCTCGTATCAATTATTGTCTCTAATATGCTTTACAGTGTATATAACTATTATTACTAGTAACCTAAAAGCTCAGCTAGATTGAAAGAAGCTTTTTTGTGCTGAAATACTTTTTATGCTGGAGGTGCATTATTCAATGTACTTGATGTTAGTTTATATGCATATTAAGACTTTCATTTGTTAAATGTTTATATCTTATTCTCACAAAACAAAATGAGGAGAAATTATACTAAGATAAGCAACAGCCAGAATTTTTGTTGGCAAAGATGTAGCAAGTTATGTCGTCTTACTTTGTCCACTAAGCATAAAGTAAGGTTATGTACAATAAATCAGACCAGAGACAAATTCCTCATAAAAAGGTTTTTAATATGGTTTACCAATGAAAAAATATCCACAGTTCACATAATAATGAGCATACAAATATAAAATTTCTTAAAATGAGTTAACAATAAACAAATATATATCAACATAACAAGTCCCACAAAAAAACATTAAAAAATATTATGAATTCTTTCACTTTCCATCATATACATATCTTGTTTCATTTCTTCATCTCCTTTAGACAACTTTAAAAACCTTAATCCTGACAGCAAAGCTAAAAATAACAAGAAAACACAGATCACAAATATCATTCTGTTACCATGTTGGAACACATCCTCATGTAGCAACATTAAAACTGCACAAGATATTAAATTGAGTGGAATACGAAACCAGTTCATTATACTATAGCGAAAATTCTCAGGAATTATTTGAGTCCTTAGAAAACCCATTGCTGGGAAATAAACCCCAACACTAAACTGGAATAACAGGAATGCTAAATAAGATGAGATAATGTCTCTTTTATCAGGATGGCACGCTATAGCACAAATAATATTAGCCAATATGGCCAAACCTGTTGAACTTAACAACATGGTCACAACTGGTATTCTTCTGGACGCTAGGATATGAAACACAGCTTGACCAATCAATATACTGATCATAAAACTAGCAAAGATAAGTCCTAAAGCTGAATGACCAGTGTCCAGTATTGGTGTCCATAAAAATATGACAATGTAAATGACACTTTCAAACAGAGATTCAATAGCACCTATCATAAAAATCTTTTCACTTGATAAAATATTGCGTAGTCCTTCACAACATGATTTGCTAAAGTTTATTTTATGAGCTCCATAATTTTCATTCCAATGGGTAGAAATTATAATTCCCACAAAAATAAGAAAGGGTACAGCCATCATATAAGGTGCAACTGGACCTAAACCAAACCATTCTGAGAAGACATTGGTTGTCATTCCAGCTAAAACAGCTAACAATCCATTCCAAAATGATGCCTTTGCAAAAGTCACTGAAATCCATTCTTTAGGAAAGTCATGAGTTTCAATATGTTCATGGGCGTACCAAGCCTCAAAAGCTGAAAATAAAACCGAAGTGGCCACACCACCTAACACTCTTCCTATTATTAATAGACCATAGCTTCTAGATAACTTTAATAAACATGATAATGAATAGATCACAGTGAAAATAAGACAAAGTTTTTTTCGACCAAATTGATCAGCTGCTATTGGAGTCCATGTTCCTAATATAACAGTGGAGGCAAACCCAAAGACATATAAAATTGCTATTTGCTCTTCTTGGAATCCATAATAGCTATATAATTTGTACAAATATGGTCCTTGAAGCCAGTCAGCAAACATGGCAATGAGATAAACAATATAGTATCCTCGCTGAAATTTAAGAAATTGAGGATTGTTTCCAATAGCTTCATCCCGTCTTATTCTGTGAGCCCAGAACTGAAGAATTGCACACAGTATTGAGAATGCACCAAATATGGAGTAGACAATAGGCAGGAGATCTGGTACTTCTTTCTTGATGGCTGACATTTTCAGATCCTTTTCTGTACCTTTATATGATGAAACATCTACAAAAGAAATACAATAAAATACGTTTTGTCACCTGAGATCTATTGCATTGAGCTTTTGAGAATACAAAAGTATCTTTGGGCCTAATATTCTCCAGATTAAATCAGATTATCGGTTAAAAATGAAAAGAAAAGACATTATCTCCTTACTCTGTGTATATGCCATTGCATGATACTCATTTGACTTTATTATAAAAAAAATTAGCAAAAAAATTCCCCCTCCTCACCTCATATGCTCATTCCAAAAAATAAACTGACATTGCAATATTGATGTAACCCAATACAAATCAAGGAGCTAATATTTATCAAAACACAATGCCGTCGTCGTCAGTCAAACATACCTACTTAAAAATCAATAATTAATCGGAAAATTCTGATGAGTTTCTAAAATTCAGATTAACATCATAAAAATTGAAGCTGAGAAAAATTGTTTGACATGTCAACACCTAATCTCTAGTCCAATAAGTGTGATAATTTTTTACCAGAAATTAACATTGCCTAACATGTAGATTTGTAGAAATATATATTTACGGAATATAATCGTATTAGATCAAGTAGTTGGTCAATGTGCTGAGTTAATTAAGCTTGTGATTGATTAAATCTACACTTATTGGATTTAGTTAGAGAGTAGCAAGCACCTGCTTCCGGTTTGATAGTCTTGATTATTGAAACTGGAAAAAGTACGGATTTTCAAATGGGACAGATAAATCTGGATGATCACGTATCAAAACAAACATTATTACACATGTTCATTGAGTATTTCAAGTTACTGAACTATAAGATTTTACTTGATTAAAACGATGGAGGCAAAATTACCACAGAAAAAGTACTACAGGCAGAGGGCACATTCAAACCCGATTTCAGATCATAATTTGGATTAGTAAGTTATTTCCCCTTATTAAGGCTGCAGCATCAACTCTCAGCACTGGGCGGTGGCAAATAAAAAATGAGGGTGGCGAATATCCTCGGCACTGGCACTAAATCGGTGAATCAATTGACTTGTTTGAATTTCTCTTTCAGTTTCAGCTTTCACTGCATGTATGTGCTTTCAAATTGCAAAGGAAAGGCTATTCTTTTATTCCAGAATTCTTATTGAATCAATATTCTTAACAACAAAATTATTAGTATTACTCATAAGCTACTATATGCCTTTTATGGAGCCTTGTAAATAAGAAAAGTGTTTCTTATGCAGCTTAGGCCAAGTGTCTTCAATATGGTATATATAATCCAGTACTGCAGCATATATCATTCAGAGAAAACATTTGCAAAGAGATCAAAAAGGTTGCACTGCACCAAGGAATAAAGGATCAACTGAGAACTACATATATGTGTGTTCTTACAGAAGCTGACTTTTTGTTCCTTATTTTAGTTAATGAAATAAATTTTGTTTTCAGTCCTGTGCATCCTGATGCAATGGACTGGTCTGTTTATTATCCTCAGTTCTGTCAGCCTATCACATCAACTAATGATAAAGATAGGGAAGAAATAAAGACATCAAGTAGTAAACACCAAGTTAAATTTGCAGATATTGGTTGTGGCTATGGAGGCTTGTTAGGTAATTTCCATGGTTTATTTGATATTTTTTTTTGTTGAAAATCGACAAATGAGATGAAACATAATTGAAATTGTTAGGCCATCAATTTTTTCTGTTAGTGAGTCAAGGGCTGATATAGAAAAGTGTCTAGTCGTTCATATGGACTATAAAAACGAGACCCCATGTGCTAGGGGCTGTGCAATTTAAAGATCCTTCGACAGTTGGAAATCATAAAGGATTATTCAAATGCCGCTGTCTTTACCTCATTGACACTGAATTTGCTTAAAAAAAAAGTGCAGAAAAGTAGGATGTGAAACTCTATTTCAATGATTTTCAAATTTGAAATGTGAATGTTTTATATTTTCAGTTAAATTATCTCCCCTGTTTCCTGAAACTTTAATGTTAGGAATGGAGATCAGAGTAAAAGTATCAGATTTTGTAAAAGATAGAATAGAAGCCTTAAGACTACAACATCCTGGTGACTATCAGAATATAGCTTGTATTAGATCTAATGCCATGAAATATTTACCTAACTTCTTTCATAAAGGACAGGTAAGAATGCTTCTGTATTTCTTGATCTTGGGGCACACAAAGATATTTTTCGCCCCATCCTGGGGAATTGAAAATGGCTTAAAGGATTCACTACATGTGCCCCTTTACAAATGGGCTTAGAAATTGTTGGTAATTTTAATCGACATGATCAGGTTAAAAAACCTGTCTGACCCTAGCATTAGTTCTCTTCTATCCCCAGAATCTAACTAATTTCTTGAGCATGTTTATTTACATTGATAGACTACTGATTTTGGAACTTAAAACTTCATCACAGTGCTGTTCATTGAAATGGACATTTTCCTAATTGCTTCTTTATTGAATTTCAGTTGTCAAAGATGTTTTTCTTGTTCCCTGATCCACATTTTAAGAAAACTAAACATAAATGGAGGATTATCAGTACCACATTGTTAGCTGAATATGCTTATGTTTTACAAGAAGGGGTATGCTTGTTATTCATTTGAATCGGTCTCAGACTATTTCAATTTAATACAGGATTGTGATATGTGCTGCTTGCTTCGAAATGTTTAAAACAAAAAAGGTTTAGCCACAGACATTTTATAAGATTGTGGTTAAATTTTGAAACAGAAATTTGGCAGAAAATTAGAATTAACTGCCATAGGTAAGCTCTTTATGTTGGTCATGTTCTTCTGTTTTACATTATAAGAAGAATGTCTATATTTATAGGGTTTAGTTTATACTATAACTGATGTTAAAGATTTACATGATTGGATGGTAGAACATTTTATACAATTCCCCTTATTTCAACGAGTACCAGATGATGAGTTGGTAAGTTATTATTCCAAAATTTTATTCCAAACCTTTCCTCTGACTTCATAAAGTTATATTTATGATTATCTGTACAGTAAAAACAATCATTGAGGGATTTTATTAATGTTGAAGGATTTCAAAGTATTTTCCTATCTCTAATATCCTTTAACAATTTTCATATGAAATTCAGCTCATATAATTTCGTTTAGTAGAAATATTACCCAAAAGTTACATTGAGAATAAATATGAATATAACTGTGCTTAATTGATAATTGTCATTCAATGATAATTTCAGAGGACCTAGCGAGAAATTTGAAGTGTAGTCTTTAGAGCTCTTTTCTGTAGTGATAATATATAGCCAACATTAATTAATTTTTTTCTTCAGAAAAGTGACTTAGTGGTAGAGAAGCTTTATGATAGTACAGAGGAAGGACAGAAAGTAACAAGAAATAGTGGGGATAAATATTTAGCTGTATTTAAAAGATTGCCGGACAATTTTAATAGTCAAACTAGTTGATATTATTTCTTTAGTGGTATATTGTACAGTCTGTAAATAATTTAACAGTTTTAATGCACTTGCTTTTTTCACTGCAACAATTGAGAGAAAATACATATATATGTTTAAAGGGGAATTCCATTATTGTTTGGAAAAAGAATTTTGCTCAAATTTGTGAAAACTATACACCAAAATCAAGAGAAATGTATCCGAAAGTTAGAAAGTTGTAACTGTTAAAATCCAGCAGTTAATGCTTTTAAAACTTACGTAGCCAGTAATTAATAAAAAAAAATTGCAAACTGCCCCTTTAAGTACTGTTTGATCACTCTAAAATACTCCAATGAAATGAATCAAAAATTGAAATGAATTTTATGCTTATTGATTTAACAAATTCTCGAACACCAGCTGCGCATTGTTAAAACTTCTATATCGAACATTGTTCTGATTCTTCCTGGTTTATATATTTTATATAAATCTCTCCAGCTCATGGTGGGCAATAAGGTCAAACAAACAAAAAAGATTACATAGCAGTTTAATAATGTATATAGATAAATTTAAATAATTACAATTTTGATATTCCCACATCATTGCAAAATAGAAGTAAATAATATCTTGATTAAATAAACAAATACCAAGAAAAATTATTTAGAAAATACTGGTAATATACTATCATTTATTGTTATTATTTTAGATGGAAATTTTGTATAATTTGTGTTAGATACTGTCAAGTTATGAGATTAAAATGCACAAGACCTTTTTGAGGTACAAAATCTGTAAAAGGCGTTAGACATAGTATTGTATTGGCATGAACCATGAATACCAACAATTACAATGAAAATTACAAGACTGAGGTATGAGGACATAGATAGGATCAATTTGTACCATTCCAATCTGTGGTTCCTGTAATTCCACTAAAAACTAAGTGTTTGATGATGTCACTAATCGTGAAAGGGATATTTGATAAAGCATATTTTGCTATTAGTGACATCAAAGACTTAGTTTTAATGGAATTGCAGGAGCCAGAGATGTCTGACTGAAGATTCGAATAATGCAAATAGGTGCTATTATTGTCCCCAATACACATCATTATTTTTAACTAACCTCATAAACTATCTCTTTAACACACATCAACTGGTGTCCTGGATGAATAGACAAATGCTAGAAATGAAAATAGAATTACATAAATGTGGTTGTGGACACAAGAAATACAAGATTGAGATAATGGTAATGATTTAAGGCCCAATCATATATTGAGGTAGAGTGATTATAGTCCTTTCCTATCCACCATATCCACTTTTAATCTAAAAATGAATAGTTCATGACTATTCTTTGATCCACATCATGGCCCATATCTTTTACATTTTAAAATCTTAACAAGCAGTCATTCACAAAGAGTGAAATACCATGATTTGAATTTTTAATTCACTAGAAAATTGATGAGAGTTGAAAACTAAAAAAAAAGAATGATTCAGCAATCATGTAAATAGACAGAAAAAGAAAAATTGTATTGAAAATTGATTTAGAAACATCTTGGCAATTAAAATTGAAAATTGATAGGGAGCTGTTTAAAACAACTCTACAGATTGACATCTCAACAATCATCAGAAGATATAAATACTGTAGCTTCTAGTATGTTGACAAACAGATTTTAACATAGTCAAGTCACAAATTCAAAACTGTTACCACCATCTTATGTTGTGTAATGATCACACCAAATTAAGACAATTCAAAACTACTGTCCTCAAATACTCTAAATAGGCATTGAAACAAGGGTGAAAACCTCAAAACAATACTGTGGAATCATTTACATTTGTAGGCACCATTTTTCATTTATTTCAATTTTCTAATTTGCATACCTGAAATATGAATTCAAGGAAACGGAAATTGACTGCCCACAAATAATCATGTTTTCACCATACCAATGATCACAACTTTTACAAGGAATAATAAAAACTTATAAAGTTATATGTACATGATAATATTATATATAGGCACAATCTATTGAATATACAATTTAAAAACATAGATAAATCACCTCAATAAATTAACAAATAATCTTATATAACATTTCTATTTCAATCACATCCAAATTAATCTTAACAAACCTTGATTTCATATCTCAAAATAATAATAGATATATGTTGAAAGTTACATTTTTTAAACATGCTTCTGCCATTTCTGGTTTTAAATAAAAATGAAGACCCATATACCCTTCATAAAAAATCTAATGGGTAGCAATAAATGAATAGTTATCTTTCTTTGTTGAATTTAATTTCCAAATATACATTGATTAAAAAAAAATCAAAAATATTTAAATTCATGTACCTTATTAGATTAATAACAATTATGGAAAATGTTCAAGATTATAAAATAATGTATGATTGAACAAATTCACAAATACTAAGATTTCAGTTAAAAACAAAAACAAAATTATACTTCCTGTTCTCATCTTAGATTAAATATTTCAAAATAAATTTCAGAAAACCACAAAGAAATTTGCTGGAGGTAAAAATAAGGTAAAAAAATCAATCCAATACAATACAATGGTAAGAAACGAAAACAGAGTTTCTCAACTTACGGTGCTTACTATTCTAATGAGGAATCTTGCCTTAAAACATGGTACTAGACATTTGTGACTAGTAATGTATAAATATCAGTAGTTTACTGTCAGAAACATCTTCATTTTAAATTTATCATAAAGAAACAGTATATATATATATTATATATTTCTATAGAACACTGATTGGTTGATGTTATATTAACCGGTTTGTAGGAAACATTGTAAATTAGAAGGGTTGTAAACAAACAATTAGTTTGGGTGGAATTTCAAAATCCACCAGTTTCTGATTAGAAATTCAAATGGTGGAAATCAATTCCATTGGTGTCCCAGATACATAAAAAATGTTCAGAAAACCCATCTACAATCTCTTAATAATAATAATAAATGCACAAAAATAAGATTCAGATCTGTAGAAGTTACCTCAATATGTGAATCTAACGACAGATAAGTCATAACTGGCCGAATCCTTCAATACAATTCCAACTCAGTAAGGCTACGTATTGACTAAATAAGGCAATATAAGAGTGATATGAGAAATAATAACTGGAAATATTAGAATTAAAAATATGTTAGAGTCTATGTTGACTTTCAGCAATGTATTTTTCTTTTCTCGTGTAGAGGTTTGTTCAGTTGGAACCAAATACCAATTAGTTTACAATATTGCACACTGAAAATAGACATACAAATAATAACCATGAAAGGTTCTATTTTTTGGGGATTTCTTCATATGGGTGCAATTAATAACCCATTATTCTCATTAATAATAATAGCTCATAGACAGAAATTGACATGGAAGAGTCTAATTCTTCAAAAGAAACTCAAATCATGATTTGGGGTCCCACAGCTCATGCATTTTCAATATTCCTTGACAGCTAAAAACAAAAGGAGCAATATAGTCGCTGCTATCCTCGCCAACTTTTGCTCATTGATCACTGCATGATATTGTTCGTTGTCAAGACAAGATAAGCTCTTAATCAATAAGTCATCGAGCATATATATTATTCCCAGCAGTGGAAAAGCGAGGCAAAAATTAATTGACAGAAACTGTATTTCAACAGAAAAGACATATTATGATATGCAGGTTTACAGGATAAATATATCTTGTACTATACTTACACTGTCCTTATCTTTTGGTCTATCACGAGGTGAACGACGTGGAATGGAGGAGGAAGGAGAATGACTAGGATTAGAATGATTACTAGGTGCTGCTGCCCTCTGTTGAGAGTTTTCAGCTGCAGCTGCTGCCCTTCTATCTTCTTCTTCTTGTAGTCTTACAGCATACGCATGGCTGAAATTAATATACAGATATATTCATACTTTTCTCTTCATTATTCATACTTCTCTCTTCATTATATGTAGTGACAATTATTGCACTATATCCCTGGATGTGAACACTGATCAGACATCTAAATTTCCCCCTTAATATTAAACATGAATATCCTTATCAAAGAAATTACAAAAACATCATTCAATGGCAAAAATTGTTCAGAAAGCATAGGGAATATTCATTTTATACTTGTTAATACTATCAACATTGTACAGGTTTCCCAGGTCTTTGGAAAATGTCTGGTTGACAAATAAATAAACAGCCCTGCATTGTAGATTTATTCTCAAACTCCATTATTTTCAATTTATTTGACATGACACGTTAGGTCAGATATACTTACTCTGATTTAGCTATAGAAGCACTGTCTTTCTCATAACTATTCCATGCTGTACTCTCACTATCAACATTGGTAGCTTGTCCTTCTTGTTGTAATGATAGAGCTACTAGATAACTGTAAAATATATAGAAATTTGTTTTCTCAATGGCTGTAGCTTAGTGTGAAAAGTTTGAAATTTATAAATACAGTGTAACCTGCTAAATAACTATATGAACAATTTGAATACTAAACGTGGTTTGACTAATTTTTACATTTACTTTTTGGTCCAAACCTCCCAGGCCCTGTCTCTCACAGGGCAAAAGAGTACTATAAAACCAAGTTTGAAGTTTAAATATTGTTTTTCTTCGATTTCATGTTAATAAAGTGTAAATGTACATGGACTGACATGTAGCCAGTATTTGATTTTAACCAAGTTGATTTCTTCAACTTTACATAGGGAAGTTTTTTAATCCCAAATTATTTAAACTTATAGAAGAATGACAAACACACAACACGAGCCAAAAGTTGAAATGGATTTTTAGATTTTTTAGTGCAACCTGTTGATAGTCTTGTTCAAACAATGTCAAATTTTAGTTTGAGCAATTGTAGAGAAATATGTCTCCTACTTATTCTGAAAGTTTTAACTAATAAAATAGAACCAAACCTGAAATTTATGTCCAACTCCTAAATTAACAATTACTACACACCGTTTTTAATTAACCCTTAAAGTTTGATCAAGTAGATGCATAGATATAAATAGCATAGAAAAATCTTCAGGTATAATTTACGATTTTGCTAATGATAACTTTGCATACTGCCCCTTTAAATGAATTTTGTCAATTTGCGAAATCAAGTGATATGTTTAACAGAAGGACTATTTATTTAGTATTTTTAATCAATTGTAGCTGCTTAATTATATTTCTTCTACTTTGCCACTCTTTAAAAATAAAACATTTTCACGTTGGCTTGATTGTTGATTGTAAACAATGGTATTGAAGAAATGGTCATTTTCAACATTTTCTGTGTGTTTGTTGACTGGTCACCTTGAGAGATTAGTTTGTGGACGCTGGTCAAAACTTGAGATGTAAACGAAGAAGGAAAGGTCAATATTAGTACCTAGTCAATATATAATGGTGAAAATAGCACACAATCAATTCATACATTCTCTTACTAATAGGCTTTCTTTTAAATAACTGACAATTATTTTCCATTTCAAATCATCTACTTCACAAAATAACATGTTATATCTAAGCTCATAGTTAACTTTTCTTTTTTAAATATTGTAATACACCTCATCCTATCTTTCCAAGAAGGGCTGTAGCTCAAAGGGTTAAAGCGTTAGAATTGGTTGTCATAGGCCTGATCAGGTGTAAAAATGATGGTCGTACATCCTAATCTCACTCCACATGTGAAAGTCTGGTTGCTTTGAATAAGTCATCTTCTAACATTATTCTAGTCGGCCCAGCTATTAATGGGTACAGATAATCAGGGAAAGTTAAATGCCAAAAGGTTTGGTGAAGGATCAACTGGTGGACAGGATCCTTGTGAACCTTAGCTGATATTCTACAAAAGTGAATTGATACATCCTTTAAATATAAATCTCATCAAAACTCATTTCAGTTTTCAATTTATATGAGTTAAAAATATACACATAAATGTTAAGAAATTTGAAATCTTACTCATGATCTATCTGTTCTTCACTACCAATAGAGACATTGGTCGGGGGTGGAATGACATGAGTGGACGGTTCTGGTTTAGTATAGGTCCGAAAATTACCATCAACAAAATGACAGTCACCATCAACATTAGATAATGTCTCCCATACCACATTAGTTTCTGTTAAAAAACCTTGATCTGTTACCAGCAGGAATAATTCTTTCTAAAAAAATCAAAAATATAAAAATATGAAATATAATTTCATTTATTACAGCATATTCACAATGTCAAAAACCCGACATCATTTGGAATATTTTTTTAAATCACAGAAAATTGCAAATGCAGCCATTTGTTTGGTTTATATTCTAGCAAATACAGCCAATCAGCAGCCATGATCACACTCACAGTCATATTGTTTACAGTTTACCTAATCTAGGGCTCTGATTTGTTGTATTTGCTCGCGTACAATCCAATAAAATGTCAATATTTGAATATCTATGCCTTACAGTGATTACCTATACCTCCCACACATTTAAAGAATATGTCTCCAAAAAAAATATTAATAAATGTAAGCAAGATATCAAAGTCTATTGTTTAAAAAGGTGCCTTTAAGATAAAGGTTTGTTATTTGGTAATTGGCAACTCCCTCAGTCATATGATAACTTTTAAATAGGTTTAAGGAAAGTACTGAACGCCAACTGTTAAGATCATGGGCCAAAAACTGTTCTCAAAAAACAATGAATGGAAATAGCTACATAAAACCTATTTAGTCCCAGACAAAATTGCAGCCAAACATAGTTGAGATGAGAGAAATAACAGGAAATTTTAGACATAATATCAAACATTATTCTATTTTCAATCAATGAGAAAAGGAAAATATGGCTGCCAAATTGAATACATCTGTAACCTTGTCAACAAATCTTCTTAGAACATTTTATCTGTAATCAAATACATGGATTTAACAGAAAAACCAAAGAAAAACATCTACAATTGTTAGATGATTTCTGTTTAAGCTATATTCACTTTGTTTGTCTTAAACTGGATTCCTACTGTTTCTTCACTGGCTTAACTAGCTTTTATATATGAAGGTTGAAGAAAAGTCCTATGTCAATGTGACTTTCAAAATTTTGCTGAAGGATTTTGGCCATAGACAACTGCTGGAAGTCATAATGTATCGTAATTCCAATGAGCATTGTTGTCAAATTTTCAAGCAATTCTAAGTTTAACTTTTAGAATAAAAGAGAAAGCCGATAAGCTCTTGCAGTGATTTCCTTGTCCTGTCCTTAGCTGCCAACAAAATTAAAGGTCAAACTGGCCCTTTGATAAATTAAGTTATTCTTATAAAATATAAATCTTTTTCAGTTTTTTCTCAGACAGATAGACAATCATAAGTACCAATAATAACATATTGTTTTGGTTACTGATAAATAAAATGTTCTGTTATCTGTTTTTGGCCATTTCATCAATTAAACTAATTTACATCAATCATAACTTATATCAACAGACAGTCAGACAAATATGGCCACCAACTAAAATGGCCGACTACAAACATGGCTGCCTACAAAAATGTACTTTGATTACTGAGAAATTTGAATTCTAGTATTTGAAGATACTGACGACACTCCCAGACAATTTGATCTAAATATTGAATTAAATGTATTCCCAAAGATGAACCTAACATCTTCAATATTTATATTTGTGGTGCATCAACAATGTTGTCAATAAGTGTGGCCATTAATCATAAGATTACAATGGGAAAATAAAAGATACAACGCCTACAGACACAAGTACATGTACTTCAATGCACTTTTATAAAGATACCATCAATGATAGACAGTTCCATTTTGAAGGAAGGTAGTCCACAAGCTTTATGTAACTTGTAAGCAAAGAATCACAATACACAATACATTTGAAATTGAATTCAATTTTACAGCAGGCAGGAATGAATTTCTTGATGGAATTTTGGATTTTGAAATTGGATGGATTGGGAATTACTATATCAAGCTCCCTCTGTGTCCAAAATTTTAGAGGATGCCAGATAGACTACAGTGCAAAGTCCCCTAGTAAAGTACCCTTTGGATACCATTTGACATACTTCCAAGACATGAGAAATAGCTTCCTACACTCCTAAAATTTGATTAAAATGTAGCAGTTAGTTAGAACAGATTGATAATGACTATACGCAAATTAAAGACTTAAATTATGATCAGGTTTAGAATGAAAATCAAACAGCATATCAAATTAATTGATAGCAACATAATATACATGCAATAAAAATATAAAATACGCTACAGTGAGTTTACAGTTAGTGCCAATAAAAAATGTGTACTTAGATTGCCAGAAGAGAAATTGAATTTAAAGGAGAATATTTAATTAGGATAGCAGATGAAATGTGCCTGCTGGGTAATGATGCTGACATCTCTCTGAGGGTCAAGTACGCCAGACTATCAAATGTATCAATTTCTACTCCCTCAGTATATTCTACAAGTGCCAAATTTTGAAACTGCACTCGGGGAGTCTCAAATATGTACATTATCAGAAGTTGCTCTCATAAATTTGATGGGCAATGAGCGTATGACAGGATACATGCAATAAAGCTATCTATTTATTTTAAATTTATTAAGTACGACTAATGAATATATAACAGTTTAAAGTAATGTACTATTTTAGCTTCAACATGTAATAATATTTGCAATCTATATCAAAAGCAGGAAAATTCTAAACTAGCAAAATTAAATGTGACATAGTCCCTAAGTTGTGGTTTTTGAATAGGTCCCAACAATTTTTAAGTTTTGTTTCTAGTTACCAACAACCTTAAACACAGAAGATTATGAAATGAAGCATGTGTTTATGCTACTGAACATGGGCAAGGCGATGCAGTGTTCAATGAGGGAAAATATAATTTCTTTTTAATTTCCAACTGTCAAGGGATTTTTAAGGTGCATACTCTGTAGCGTATTTGGCCTCAGTTTACTGTACGTGTACGAATATCAATGATAAAAACAAAAATTTGATGGTAATAATAAGAATAGAAAATCATATCAAGTGCTTATTTAAATGGTTTGGGTTGTGTGGACAATATTGATCAGGCCAATATTTTAGATGTTGAACATCACACTGAGAGTGCAGCCATGATCTTAGGGTGTAAAATGGTCTAGATTTATTGAGGTATTTTGACATCCTCATTTTTTGTTGACAGTAATCTGTTTGATGACACACTATGTTTATGATTTTCCTACCTGCAAACAAACCACATCAATATTTATTTAGGCAGAATTCCATAAACTCAAAGATTTGTCAGGAAAAATCACAGAATAAAGAAAGTTTTAATCAATAAAGATTAAGCTGAGCAAAATTTAAATTCCATCAATTTTGAAAGTCTGATGAATGAGCAGCCATGTCTGTAGATTTCAAAGTTATTGGAATAAATTTAAAATATTTGCCTAAATAAAATCATCAATATATAATATAGCTCATTTAATTTATTATAGATGCTTCAAAATTCAGTAAGTTAATTTTATAATCATACTATCAAATTCTACAAATTCAGATATAGAGTTTAAAAAGAGACATAATTTGGATATGGTCCATTTAGTGCAACAACATGCAAAATTTAAAGTTGAATTTCTAAAAACGACATCCAATTTCAACAGTGAAATGTTTTTCTCTGTATATTTTTTCAAATATTCTTAACATTGTAAATTTCTTCATGGCAATGTGCCTTTAATTCAAATTTTTACTTTGATCAGATTTAAAATAAGTGCAGAAAAAATGTGCAAGAGGAAGAGTTACCTTCCTTTGAGTTTAAATTTAGCAGACGGGTTAGAAATGGGACAGTTGTATGTGAGTCAATAGACTGCTTGGCCAACCAACTAATCAACAGTCGACAGAGGGATTTTCTTCACCAAACTTAAGACTTACAAACATTCGACTTATTTCTAGGAGTAGCAGACTATCCAATCTTGCTCAACGAGGATTTTGGAGATTCTTAATGTAAATTTAAACTTATGTGATTACAAATAAGGAATATAATATTATAGAAGATGCGGATTACAGAGATAATGAAAGTTATAAGTGGAACTTGTTTTATATTTGTATGGATATTTACAGGTAAGCAGGATAATTTACTTCCAAAATTTAAAAATTAGTGCAAGCGTACCATGGTATGCAAATAATTGAATGAAATGAAGTTTAACATTCTTCTGTGTAGCATTTAGTTCAATCATTGAACATAGACAATATGATGATGTGTATAATGGCAGTAATTTTATAATGTACATAGCCAGTAGCTATGATCTAACACCAGAACTTTAGGTTAGTGAGTAAACATCTAAGCTACGACAGCAAATCAAAAATGAACACACACTACACAAGTCAATTTTCTGTATGATTTGTAGGCAAATGTAAACTTTAAACACTTTTTTTTATAGCCATCTTTTGAGATAACATGTATTTGAGGGCTGAGCGATCAGACACTTATCAATGTAGAACATTCAAAGAAATGTTAATTCTCAAAGTAAATCAAAAGATGTAGGAAAAACAGTTATCAGGCATAAAAAGTTAAAACAAAAATTAAACCCAATACCCAAATATTAAAAAAAATTATATAAAACAGTATAGACAGCCTTTAATGACCAATGTGAAGAGGCAAAAGTGTTTTACCAATGGTGATAACTTTCTGTCAAAGCACATCAACAATGAAAATTTGATGAAAAAAATTAATTCTAGTTTCAAGTGAAAAACTTTTCCAGCTTTCATTAAAATGCATACCAAGCACTGCCGATTACAGCTTCGTGTTTCCTTATCATAAGAGAATTCAATAGTGTCTGATTGTCAAGCAGAAAGCTCTACTACTGCTTACGGCCGCATTGAAAATTTGTAATTTTAAATTAGATGCAGTTTTGATCTGTTATAAAACTGTTATATATATTATAGATGTAGTCTATGGATGTGATGAAGAATCAGTATATGAAGCTTTACAAGCCTGTCAAAATCAACGTGAAGAATTATCAACAGCAAGTGGATCATCTTTCTCTGGAAATGAACCAAATTATGAACAATTATGCTTGTAAGTATCCTAATTGAACATGGTCAATTTTTGTAGTCATAAGATCTTTTTCATGTCAAAGTCACTAACCAGACTTCAAAAAGAAAGTTGAAAAACTGCAATGATTTGCTAAACAGACACAGAAATAGATTTTTTTTGTGGTAGCCTTTAAGGTATAAATCAAGAATTGACACAAAATTCTGTCTCTTTGGTACAGATATGTCTATTTTTTTTAACAATGTAACATTCTTGTTTTTTGCATGAAGTAAAATCAGAGTAAGCTTACTCATCGTTTTAAAAACTTGCTTGTAACTTTGCAAAAAATTATCCAATTTATTTCAAAAAAATGTTCAGATTTAATTCTGCTTTTGAACTATACTAAATATACTTTCAAATATATGTATACTAATGACTAACTAACTAACTTTAAATAGTTTTGAAATTAACCCTGTTATGTCTGTTATCCACTTCTACTTCAATTTACTCTCTGATGATGAAATATTGAACAATCTGGTAGCAAATTACTACTCTAGAAAGTTTCCATCCTTGAACATGAGTTAGCAAATTGCTACAAACTGTAGAACAGATGCTAGTTGTAAGTTAATGAGTGCAGTATCTATTTCATATTGAAACATTTGAAACAGATTGGATACTTGACAATTATAATTCAAATTCCTTTAGCACACCTTTATTCAATCTTTTTATAAAGAACTATCTTAATTGAATTAAAAGATGCAGCTAAGATTCTAGCATGGGGCAAAATAGTGTAGAAAAATATATTATAACTTCATTTAATAGTTTCCTATCAATGAATCTTGACTTTAATATGGACTTTGATCAATATCACTTTTAAGAAGCCATTGCTTCATTGTTACCACTTCAAAAACATTATGGCAATGAAATGATGAAATGTGGCCATCTATGCCGTGTCATGTAAAAGCTCAGTAACGATGTTTCTGCACATTAATTCACTCAATATAGCTTGCCTTGTTATTCTGTAATACAGAGATCTCTAATACCGGTAGTTTCAATCAGAACATCCTAATTTATCATCTTCTGATTTGAACTATGCAAAGAGGTCCTATTATTGTATTGTATTCTTGAACAACATAAGTGGGCTCAAAAATAGAACATCCACAGAATGTTTTAAATCTCCACAAATAGTTGACATGCTTTTGCCTCCATTAACTTCGTTTTAGCAGTCTGATGTTGAAAGACTCTTTCTCTCAGAATCAATATTGATTTGATTTTGACACCTCACCTTGACTGTTTATTTATTTATTTGTTGATTTTAGGGCCTTTGCTAACTATGTGAACTGTATGGATCCTCGTATAGGATATTGTAATGGTACAGCTACTTCAGCTTTCCAAATTATCAAGGACACTTATTCAGCTCATCCTTATAGTTGTGCAACAAATGGTAAACAACAGAATAAAACCGGTAAGTATCCTCATGACCACATTAGTAGGTTTTGTTTAACAATTTTGATGAGTAAATTCTGTACATTTCCACTCATTAAACCAGGCTAGCAAAAGACTAGGCTATTCAATTCCTCTATGAGACATTTATTTACCCAGTAAGGAAAAGTTATTCATGAAGACAAACAGCCACATTAAATTTTGGCCAAAAATCAAAATCGCCTGCCTAGTTTTTCTCTTAGTTGTTAAATTAAATTTGCTCAAATTAGACATTATTGAAAAGTGAAAATAAGAGATTATTGATACTAAATGATACTTAAACAACAAATCGTCTTGAAACTTCCAAACATTGAAAATATTGCAGAATTTAACATTACTCACTACAATGTTGCCAATGTTATAAAAGACTCCTTAAGATATTTTACTGGAAATCATAAAATGAGGAGTTGTTAGTTATATCAAAGACTGTTTGTAATAAAGTCAAGTAGCCATCTTTGATATTCTATAAACTATCTACTCATCTAGATGTAATTATATTTCAATTTTAATATAAAGACAGCCATAAGGAAAAGATACTAGAAATCATGGCAGACGTTTTTCCACTGATTAAATAAAATATATCTGATCATGAAATATATTACTTGAAATAAAATCCACAAAAAGAAACGGGGGATTATATCCTAAATCATCATCTTGGGTTAACAAAGGCATTCATCTCCATCTCCAAATTTCTCAGAATTACAACGAGAAGCATTGACTAAATGCTAAAAAAGGGACGAAATCACAAATATGCTTTTTGTTTACATTATTACAGGGATGTGTTTTTATATGGTCATATGCTAGATGTGATTGGTATATTTTTTAATGAAAATTGTATCACATTTGAATTAAGCCTGAATCATTTGTCAGATCATCATCAAAGTATATAAGATTCTGAATTGACTACCACCTACTTTGTATCCTGGGAAATTGAATATCATCCACACAACAATTTTGTGTATTAAACTTGTAAATATTGTTGTTTTTCAGAGAAACCTACAGAAGCAATATCAGTGAACATTCCAACTAAAACAACTAGAAATGATTATACAGTGAGAGATAATCCAGATAATTCATCAACTCAAAATATATTTCATATATTATCATTATTTATTTCATTGTTCATTTTTACACTATTACTATGAAACTATATCTCCTAAACTTTGCTAGTTTCAAAATAATACCATCCCTTGAAAATATTTTGTTTAGCAATGAATTTTCGTACAGAAAGGTACAACGATTGAGCCAAATACCCAAGCCATTACCAGTAATTGGATATTTGTGTAATTTCATTCAAATGTAGTCTGGTTTTTATAGTATTAATCATCAAATGTCTTATTAAGACATGGGTATAGACTATTCACTTAAAGACATAGTGATTTGCCATCTAACGACAGAAATAGAAAAAAATGTTGATATGTAGATAATTTTGAAGGGTCATTAGTTTATCAGTATAGTTATATTGTCAGTTATGTTACACACTTCAATCTAGTTGAAAAAACAGATTCAATGTTTTGTTTTCTTACCGTTCAAATGCTTTTACACTATAAACTTATTTTCAACAATTTATTTTGGCTACAATAAGTGTAAGTTATCTAAGGACCAAACTACCGGTACTCAAATAAGTTACTAGACCTACAGAAAAATATGTCACAAAATATCCAATGTAATCAGTCAGATTGAAGATAACCTTTTTCATTTTTATATAAACTACCTAATTGTGCCATGTATATTTTGTAAAATATAATTATTTTATATTGCATAGAAAGTTGATATATAACACACTAACAATTGATTCAAATGAAATTAATTCTAAATGGCATGTATTTTGAAAGTGATATCATTTTGTTAATCAAATTGGTCTAATCTCAACTTTAATAGTCTCATGCACAGAATTTTTTTGTAGTCTTATTCATGATAAATTAAGAATGGCATTTTGGAGGAACACTATTTTCAGAAACACTTAAACAAGTGCCACTTAATTTTCAGGGTAAAAAAACTCTTGTAATATATTGTAACTATTGACAACCCCATACTGAGTAGCACTTTGTTGCAGTAATACATTACAAATTATCTCCCCTTATCATGTTAAAAAAAACATGCCAGACACATGCATTATTTATACTAGATTTTCAGGATTGAACCATAAAATGAGTTGTACACAATATATATATTGTTAAGTTAGGATTTTGAGAAACCGGTCTGGTGTCTATGATTATTGAAATTTGAGAAAAGAAAATGAAAGAACCATATTGACAAGGTACTGAGCACACATTGGAAATGTATGGACAATTTCTATCAATGCTCTATCTATCTACTCACAGCTTCAGTATGCCTATGTATTTCATATAATGTATTGATTTTATTGATGTACAGAATTAGTCTGCTTATTTTATGTTATTTTTTCTAATATTTGAGGTAAAAAAATATAGAAGAGTATTGATATTTTTTCCACAGCAAAAGTGCAGAAACACACGAAGCTGATGTTAGCTACATGTTATACAACACCCCACAGTTTTATGCTATATAATATATTATGATCATATCCATGAATGATATGTTTAAGGCCCTGCAACAATCAAAGTGTTGCATAATCCTCATAAGCAAAGCTTGATTTCCATACATGTCTGAATCAAAGATACAAGATTTAAGCCTGCTTCTTAGGCTGCTTTGTAGGCACTGAGATGAGCGAAATCGCATTTGATTTGTCAGTTATCTATGTAACATAAACAGTCATGCATACTCATTAGGGGTTTGCACAAATTTAATATTGTGGTGCCAGTATTACTGTAAACATGTGTCTAAAAATCAGAGTTTAACACAAGGGACATAACTCATTAGCAAAAGGACTGCTTACATTGTCTGACATGGTTGATGAAACAACCCAGTCTCAAATTGCAATGATTATTTATATATCTAAGTATGAAGAATGCCAAAGTGAAGCAGGCATGTAAGAATTAGAATATTAATAAATTTACTCACATTGTGTTTATATAAAGTAGTAAAGTGGTTATTTCTGAAGAAAACACACAGTTCACCATCTTTAACTTTATGTCCTAATTCACACAAACCATGATATGTTAATTGAGAAGCTGTTCTATCTAGAAACTGTTCTGCGACTAAAGCTGAAATATAGAATTTTTCTTGCATCATTTTCACATGTAGTTTAAGTGTAGCATATCTATAAAGAAAGGATATATTGCAAATTTAAATTTACTTGAAGATATAGTTTAGCTTCAAAGCTTAATCAACTCTATAATAATTCTTTGGAGATCCGATTCAAATATAAACCTGCTGAAATTACAGAAAAAAAGCACAAAAGGATTGAAAAAAGCACAAGTGGACTAAGCTCAGAATAAGGTGGACTGGGTGCACGGACCATCGGATCCCTATTGAGTCAATCACCCTCACCTTACCTATGCTCATCTGATTTAAGCTTGTATATATGTAGTGTCCCTGACCTCTCAATCTGCATATGGTAATTAGAACATTTTTTGAATTAGTTACACAAATTTTTTTCTAAATTTTCAACCTTTTTCTATTTCTTACCTTCTCTTGCTGTCTCTTCATTATCTGAACTCTTCTGTGAGATTATCTTTTCAACAACTTGATTATAACTTAGTTTACCTAAAACAAATATAAACAGAAATCTAAATTACTAATGTAACTACCCAGTTTACATGCTATTTATGTATACCGGAACATGTAATTATGTAGAAGTAACTTATGAAGCAACTATTAGAAGTTTCTTTAAAACTGAATGGAATGAATACTTGTGTCTTCTGGTTTGAGACTGTTTCCTTTGACAGTTTACCCTCACTGTTCACATGAATATAGCTGTAGAGCCATTGGGAGATAATTCTTATTGCTATGCACTCAATGAGAAGTGGACAGTTCAGAAGTAACTATCTTAAATAGCCAAACTCTACCGAAAGTACAACTCATAATTTTTGAAGGAAAAGCTCAGGAGTCTGTATGCTCTTGACTTCAATTCTCCAAATCTCCAATGTCTAGGCTATATCAATTGTCAAATGATAACCATCTGCTTTAAAACTAAAAAAAAGCTCAAATATACTAACCTATGGCCTTTATACATTGTGAATCTTGGGGATCTATGAGCCAACCATGATATAGTGGTATTTCTAATAAATCAAATATAATACATTCTGGTGTATATTCAAAATCATCTACCCTACAATTGAATTGATTAACATTATGAAAGTGATTTTACATCTAATTTTCAGCTGTATGGGGATCTTAGAGATAAATGTACGATGCGAAAATTATTGTGAGAGTGCCAATATTTAAACACTTCAACCATTATCTTTTCAATACTTCTCCATGCAAAGACAGGAATAATGATGCAAACATATATAATGGGAGCTAACTCTTTTTAACAGAAGACTTCTCACATTCTGACTTGTGCTTAATTTTTACAATTTTGTATACTTTAAATCATTTTTGTTTTCATTAAACTATTTTAGGATCTGAGCTTACCCAGTAAATTTAACATTGACATCAAGACCAGTCTGTAATTTACACATAATATTAATACCATCTTGCATATTCTGTTCATAATTAGCTTGAATTGTTTCTGTTAAATTCTATAAGTACAAACAGAAGACACATTTAATGTCATCAATTGAAAACATAATAATTGGGTTGAGCAAAGATATTTAGCCATATCCTGGTCTTGTTCAAAACAAAACTTTTTATGATGGAAAGTTTCTAGGCACATTTATTAATACATGCAATCCGAATTTGGCTCGAATGCAGAAACAAGAACATGTATTTTAGTTAATTTTCAGTAACAGCTTGAAACTCTGGGCAACAACAAGTTGCAGGTTTTGTTTTAAGCAGATTGTATTATCAAATATTATTACAACTACAAAACATAGAATTACTAACCTTTGGTTTACTTTCTATGATATAATCCCCTAAATAGGTCATCAATTGTTCACTACTAATCATTTGAACCATTGACGCTAGCGTTAATTTACCTTTCAATAACAATACATTTACAATAGCTAACAACGGACATGGTCCATTTTCATTTTGAGTTATAATTGGCACTTGATTGTTTCCAAAATAGATCCATTTTATATAATAAGTATTCTGTCCATTTTCAGATTGAGATTTTTCAGCAGATGTACTTTCAGGTGCAGCAGTTGCACCCTCTGTCTCCATGGAAACAGGAGGAAGCTGTACTTGATTTGGTTGATCAAGGACAGAATCAGCAAGTTCAACTTTTATATCAGTCACATCACTTGCCTCTTTTGTTTCATTTGATTCACTTTGATGAGTGTCTGCCTTTTGTTCATTATCAACTAAAGGTTTACTGGTCTTGCTATTTGATGTAGTGTCAGCCATGTTGGTTTCTGAAGTTAAAACCAGTGATGCATTAGCAGACGTAGCACCATCCATACTAGGAATATCTTGGTCTTCTGTTAAACCTGGACTAGTTGTTTCTACATTATTGCCATTTGTACCTTGATTAACACTCTCAACTTCTTGTTCTGAAAAATATTGATAAATATTGATGAAGATGGATGTAAAATATTTTTTTTTTTCAAAAATAAGTGAAATAAGTTCTTTTGATACATAAAAATACACATCAGGTTTGCATGGTCTTAAAATGCACATACATTTACATGTATATTATTATGGCTTCATGATACATTCTGCTATCTCTTGTACCACCAAGACCATCATCCCATAATTTCACACTTCTAGGCATTGCACATCATCATAATATTCAAAAAGATGCAGAAAGCATAACCCTATTTCATTTCATACTACTGGACCCTTAACATTAATTCAAACACCTAAGACACCTAATGCTACTTTATTATTCAAAAGCTGAATAGAATTTTCCACATTCTCACAAGGTTTATTACATTATAGTTCATGGCATCCACATTCCATGCTAAATAACCATGATGATAACAGGAATTGAGCCAATTATTTCACATAAGAGTTTACCTTTACTGAAAGTTGACATATACATCAAAGATAACCTCAGTATATCAATAGGTAAGCTAATTGTAAACAGAAGATGTAATGATGATTTAAACGAACTATGACCTAATAATGACCTTTATACTGGGTGATCCATCAATAAATATCATCGAACTATCGGTCAGTCAATAATGGCTTAGACTAATTGTCTAGTATAGTATATATTATGATATATTGGCTTAGTCAGATATAAATATCTACCAATGACTCAAATCTTTCATAAGATACCTTAGGCCACAATAAAATGCATCATAATATCATAATTTTACTGTTCTCTCAACAAAACACAAGACCAAATCCAAAATAAAACACTGTCTATTAAATATGACTTTTATTTACACTATCACTAAACCAATTTCCATTATATGTCTGCATAATAATTGTATCATTTAAAATCCAGCTGTCCTCAGGCTACAAAATCCTATTGGCCTACCAGATTCTAGATGTCTTTTCACTACAGTTTACAGAAAATGATCAACTGTAATAGGTACCGCCAAGGAAATTCAAAATACATGTTACTGCCTATTCTTCCAAGATTGAGTGTCTTAACCTGATTTTCTAGCTGAGTTTGAAAATATTTTAGGCTAGTAGTAGTACAGCACTCCAATTTGAGACTTTAGGCCTACACAGTGTACACAAAAAGACTATTAATCATGAAAATGATAACTACTCAAAACTAAGATATCAAAATAAATACAGTCATCACTAACTAATATTCACGAGACATTGGTTGGGGTGACAAACCATCAGGCCTATCCAGGGTTTGAAAACTCTCCACAAAATGACTTCTTCATGATCATCAAATGATCACAGATTTTGTAAATTTACCCATTTTTTCCGATCCCTGAGCTTCAGTAGCCATTGGGGTGGTTTGAGTTGCAGGCTGATCCATATTGTCAGGTGACAACGACCATTACAGGCGACAAAATCAAATAAAATCTTCACACTTCACAGGATTGTTTTGATGACACCTTTCTTTCACTTCATTCTCAGATGAACCGGAAATGTCATGCCAAAATATGCGCATGAGCAGAACACTTATTCGCCATCTTGTTCGAAAATCGCGAATTTCCAAGGATTAAAGTTAGGAATTTCGATTTAAGATTATGTTACGCGAGTGTTTATTGTAATCCATATGTGCATTTCGTACCCAAACTATTTTTCTATGATATAGACTAGCTCACGTATAAACTGAACCTTTTGTATTGACTTTTTGAGGTCGGATTCCTTCACGGGTCTCGGTGATAATTTGTGATTTTCTTGCGAAGTTCTCAAAATAAGGACAACATCCATTCATATTATTTATTATCAGCTTTAAAAGTTCTGAAACGATTTGGTAAGTTTTATTTCATATGAAAAATTATTTCAAATAAAATGGTGATTCTGTCTAAATTCGGCAAAGATGAACCGTTATTAAAAAATAATAGATCTTGATCTAGTTGAATTAGTTTTCAGTAATTCAGACCAGTAAATATTCATAAACATTACAAACGAAAAAGCATTGGGAAAGCGTCTGTTCTGTTGTGAGCAGAATATTGCAATGAAATGAATGGGTTCCTAATAATTAGAAATAAATCAATTATCAACCACAAAGTTGATTTCATTGAATGTGATCTTTAGCCAGTTATACATGTATTTTAATGCAACATCTACTTTGCATTTTTATTCTTTGTTGTCGGCAAGTTTAATTGCGAAATAAAATGATCCTTTTTCCAGTTCAAAGTTATAGGCCTACTTCTGGTGATTTTTTTGCAGGAGCAATGCCCGATTGTCCTTGTGTCTGTTCAGTGGAGCAAGTCATTTGTCTGCTCGCTAACCGTGGGTCGTGGGAACACCTGCTAACCATATTTGGAAACTACCAATAAGCTTTGTCCCATAGTTGGTTTAATGGCTGTTCCCTTCTCCTCCTACGAGTTATATTTAAACATTTCGGGTAGAATAGCGTAATAAAGGACCGATATACGTCATTACTATGTATTAAAATGTTGCACAATGTCATAAGATTATATCAATATAGTTTTTTGGTTGTATTTGAGAATATTTTATATTTTCTCACACTGTGAATTGTAGGTTTATTTACGTTCAATTGTTGTAAGAGCCAAGCATCATTGTTCTCACGATGTCAGATGCAAATAGATTTTCCCACGAGTGCTCATTTCAAAGTCGGGAGTAAGACAGTGTTGCTCAATGTTTAAAACTTTGTAAAGGGTGGTGACTTTTTTTTCACAACATGTTCATGTGTATAATATGATTTAACTGTCACATTTGGATTGTATACTGTTAACAAATTTCTTTACAACTGATTGGAACTTCTTGTAGTCTTTCATCCCGCCGCCAATACAGTGGCGTAACTGCCGTGGGATTTGTTTTACGCACTGTGGTTTTTATATTTTAACAATGAATGAACATCACCTTTTTGGTTCCCAAGTAAGTAGAACAATAAAGAATAAACAAAGATTATGAATTTAAACCAAATTTTACAATATTTCTTGAAAATAAAGTCATATTTACGCATATACCGCCATGGGAAATATTACCGTTATATACTTGTTAATGGGAAATGATAAAAGGCCGTGAGAAAAGTTCCCACGCTCAGTATGTTTCTTTGTTTAAACCAACGGTCATTATTATTTCAACTGTGTCCACTTAATATTTAGACTGGTGGACAGCGTGAGTATCCTTGTGATTATAAAATACCAAGTTTTCCCAGTCACTTTAGAAACGATTCAAAGATTGTCTTATTTCAATAAAAAAAAAATCTGGCTAATCAAATAATGATTATTGACTTTTCTGTTGAATTGAAACAATTTACATTTCTTTGTTGAAGGAACAATATTTTCTCATATGAAAATATCATCTGAGACTTTTGACAGCAGTTTTTTTTAAACCAATGATTAATATTTTAATATAAAGATATGATTGTTTTCTTCTTTGTGAGTTTTGTATTTTAACTGTTTTTCTGAATTTTTAAGTTCCTGCTTGAAAACAGTTAATTCAATCAATTGTACTACATATTTGAATTATTTTAAAACTCAAATAATATTGACACCAGCTAATAAAGAAAAGACACTATTACAATAGTACAATAGTTTGTTGGTACTTCTGCAGTACATGCTAATTAATTATCATTTGCTGTTGTTCATTAATGATTACAGTAATAACTTAATTAGCAGTTTTGATGATATTATGTTAATATGTAATGACGTCACCTAATAACCTTGTAAAAGAGTTTAATTTGAATGTTGGATGTCATGGCCTCCAATAATTACCTAGTCTGTGATATCAGAGTCTGTTGGAACCTACCAACCTGTTATGACCTTTTGTTTAGCTGATGCAATTTGCTGTTCTCATCAACTTCACTTGTGCTTATTTTCATATTGAACTTTAGAAGAACTTGATGTCAGGTTTTCAGTTTGAAATGTGAGGCGAATGGTTTTTGATGAGCTCCAACTGCTTATAAAATACATTTTTAGGTGCAGTATGGACAATTTTCATAATAAAGCATGGGGTATATTATACTTGAAAAAATTTTTGCATCTATGTATTTTCTTGATCAAACTGAATTTGTTTGAAAAGGGTTAATTGAAAACAGAGTGTACTAGTTATTTAGTAAGCAGTAAACTAATTTGCAAAGAGAGATATTTTTCAGGACAGCAGCATTCACCTTCTCTGATTTCGATGAAATTTGTTGTGCAAATACAAGTTAAAAGTTGACTCTCAGATGAAGATTTTCTTTAAAATTTGCATCTTGTTTGAGGTTAAATTCATAGTCAAACAAATAATTTGCTGCCAAAAAAAACAATATCAATTCTGTACTGATGCTGTAAGTGTATGTTTCATTGTCTAGCAACTGCCAGGGCATCTGCTTGATAGATTGATGATAATATGTATATTAGCAATAAAACATTTTTTTACCAGCCATTTCTGAATTGTTGCCCTTGAGAGGTAAAAGTATTGAAAATGACTTAAGGAAGGCATTGTCCCTTTAAAGCCAATTAAAGCAATAGATATAATTTGTGTTGATGGGAAATAATTTGTGAGTATATAATATGTATGGGAAGGTTGTAGCAGGTTATCATATTATATAAGTAGTACAGAGATTAGAATTATTTAGATATATATTACTCAAGTAGTAGCATTCATATTATATTTCAACATTTCAAACCACTGTGAAGTATTTTTCCCATGGTTGGATTGAAGTTCTGTGAAAAAAAATTTAAAGAGGCATTAACCACTAAGTACTTTAAAACTACAAGTAATTTTCATAGAGGTTAGTATGGCTTAGCTAAATTTGATGCTTTCATTTCTTGGTACTCCCAAATAAATGAATTCCAAAAAGACAGAGCTTCTAAGGGTAAGAGTTTCACAAGGTCAGATTTGATGAAAATGAACTTTTGTGTCAAACTCGACTGTGAATCTCTTGAAAAAATAATTATGACATTTTGCGAACTTTTATATATGTTAATGTAGAATTTTGCACTTGTTCAATCTTAATTTTGTGAAGTTTGAACATGGTTTTCTAAGATGAAACAGAATTGCCTCTTAACAGGTGGGTCTGAAATGACCCTATTTTAAATTGACTCAAGGACTAATTGTAACTAAATGTAACTTTACCATATGTTATATTTCTGATAGCATTTCAAACATTAACAGGTGGCTGTTTCAAATTTTAAGTATCGTTTGATTACTTCTCCATGTTTTCTTTTATTTGTTTATCTTTCTCAATGACCACAAATAAATTTGTCTCAATAACTTTTTTATGTTGATACTTTTTTCTCACACTAAATTTTCTCATGAGATATCGTACTAGGCCAAGTTATAAAAACTACTTGTTACTCTACTTACATGGGATTGAACTCGGTAATGAGAATAATTTGAAATTCTAAAAAAAGAAAGAAAATTAAAATGAAAATTAAAATTTATTATTATCGATTCAAAATTTTATTGAAAATATTTTGATGAAACATTTATTCTTCATTTGGTAGATCATTGTGTTTAATTTGTATTTAAATTTTCTTATGGCCTGTGCGACTAAGATCATGCTGGCTAACTTAAATTTCATTTTAATTGAGAAAATAGTTGAAAATTAATGTCTCTTGATTTTTGTAAGAAAGTCCTTCACTTGATTTGAATTGAAGGAGACAAAGTTGACGTCAGGACAGACTCATTCACATTGTTTCTCATCACCATTGTTGTTCTGTTTAAAGTGAGTTTGAAAGGAAGTGATTGGCTAGATGAAGTGTCCGGCTGCTTCAATTGTATGTCTGCTGGTAAAGATTGTGACACTATATTTTAACTAAATCAGTTGGCCACTTGAACATGGTGAAACTTTCTCAGATCATGAGTGAAGAATAACCAAGAGCAGGTGGATTAGTTTGGAAAATAGAATTTAATTTTGATTTATACTTTGTGCCATCTGTGTTAGGACAATTTATGGACTATTTTAAGGAGAGTTTGTTTTGAAATGACAAGCTTTCAATGTTAATAGGATATCCTGATTCCTGAACCATAAACACTCATAACAAGGAGTGAAATGATCTTATTGGTATAATTCTGTAATGGTAAGAGGTCTTTTGTGTAATAATTCATATTTCTAAACTGGACTTTATCAGATATGAGGATTTGAGGTGGATGCTAGTTGCTTACTTACCTAGTGGTTGCAAGATTACAACTTGATTTTTTCAACCTAAAATCCCCTGCCAGTGATGCAGGTCTGGTTGACGTAGAAAGAGAGTCATGTCATCACATAGGATATCCAACTTCAAAGCTCTTTTCTGCAGGATGTCAAATGTTTGAAATCAACTAATGGGATAGACTATAGTCCTGTTGACATTAGGAAGCTACGAATTGTTCCGTTCTTGGACTTGACCTGGCCGCAATAAAATCACGAAATATTCCATGAAGGAGGTAATTATAGATATGAAGGCAATAACAATTTCTCTGGCAGCCATTTTATCTGCGCACAAAAACTGTGGGAAAAGAGCAAATCTCAGAACAGATAGCGTTACACTACAAAATGTTCTTTTATTCCGTTTTTAGAACTGTTCCAAGGTCATCTCGCCTCAGTACAGTCTCCGAACGCTCCACTGTTTATACTACTTTTTTCACATCCTTTTATTTCCATAATTGCACACTGCATGGCAAGCACATAAAAGCATATTGTATTGCATTGGACTTAATAAAAAAGTATTGTAAATTGACAATCGAATTTGTGCTAAATGCATTTTTTCATATTTTGAAGAAGTGTCAAATAATACTGATATTATGACTATTCTAATCAAACTGTCTAGTGATTAAAATGTAGGTTAGACCTAATGAATTTAACATATGTCATTAACTTTAAATATTTTCATGGTAATGGTGGACAAATAGTGCCAAATAATGCTTTATATTGAACATATTGGACTAGTTAATAGTTAGATTGGTCAAACAAAATGATTATTTAGCTCTATAAAAAAAACACACCCTGGTTCAGTAAATGTTCCCACGCAAGTTTTTTTTTTACAAAATAAAATGAAGGTTAAACATTTTGGTGGAAAATTAGTTGATCCATGAAATCTTTTTGTGGCTTTTAAATGTTTGTTGGTTTTATGTAATTGTCTTTTAAAGTATTTATTGCAAATATTTATTTAAAATGGCTAACTGTTAAAATAATTAAAGCTTTTCAAATTGGGTCAAGGTTTTGAAAAAGAAAATTGCCTTCAATTTGCATTGTACATTAAAGAAACCCTTTGAGACCAGTACTAGTAAGTGGGAAACCAAAGAAATGTGTGAAATAGGGTTTCAGTTGTGTCAAAATTTCCCTCATTGCACACTGCCCATCCTTGTCAGCCCACTCAGGTGCGAAAAGGAAAAACATAATTAAATTTTTTCTTAAGATAATCGAAATATGATTCTTGTATTTGTATTTTAGAAATTTTTAACTGATATAGTTAAGTTGTCCACTTTGATATTTGATCAGATTTCAACTACTCTGTTATTTATTTCAAATCTATAATCACTGGACTTGAAATCTAATTATAAACACATTTACATCAATAATCAAGCCTGAGAAACTGAAATCTCTCACAGGACAATGGTCACTTAGTCATGGCTATTTTATTTTCCCACAAATATGTTTGGGTGACCCAAAAAATGATTAACAAAATCAATGTTGTGGTAGTAGTGGTAGACTGACATAAGAAAGAGTTTGAAAGAAGTACTAGATATAATTATATTATATTATTAATTTGATTACTTAATTATGAGCTTTAATTTATATCTTGAGTTATAAAATGATAATAGCAAAATAATATTATAAGTTATATTGACTTTCTGTTAGAGATGCTAGGTGGATAGGTCTAATCATTGTATGCAGTAAGATTTTTCTGCTGGGTAAGCATTCCCCAACTGGCATAGACACTAAGTTCTTAGTGAAAAGCTCTAGACTGAACTCACCAGCCTATCTTTTGATAATTTTATGATCATATTGGGACATTATAAATAGTTTTTATGGTATGGTATTTATATCTGAAATTTGTTGACATTGAAAAATTTGAAAGTTTGCAAAATAAATTCACATATATTTTATTGTTTATTTATGATGAGAAAAGTGGCATATGCTAAGTTTTTAACACTTGGAAAATTTTTAATCAATCTTAAAAAGTGTCAAATATTTTATCTTCTTACCCTGAAAAAACTTTCAAATATTTGATAAAATCTGAGCTATTGTCAATCACCAAACTTGATTTCATTTTAACACTTTCATTTATTAGGAGATTTTAAATAGTTAAAATTTGTACATGAAGATTATCAAGGCTATCAGTGTCAAGAGAAAGTATTGAGGATCAAATGTAATAAGGGTTAAGGGTCAAGTCAGAGTTGAGAAAAGGTCAGTTAAATGTTGTGAGAATTTGTGTCTACCCATGACCTACATGGAAACTGGCGTAACTAGATTCTACCAGCCTATCTCATACAAAATGATTACCTTGGCTGTTTTTCTCACAGTTTTTTACACCCCCATTGATCCTGTCAGATACAGGGGAAAGATTTCGTGGTTGAATGACCACTGAAGAGAAGGGGGTAACTGAAATATGGGAAGTCTCGACCTCACCCTGACCTTGTCTTCTCCCCTGGATAAGAAAGGGCAGCCCCTTTCTTTCAGACACAAGAGACAATGTGAAAAGAAAGATTTTCAAGCCGTCTTCTTACAATATCTGCATGACCGATTTCATATTTTTATGGGCTTTTATTTGAATAGTGGCTGTGGTAAAGGTGTCTATTGTGCTGTTGAACAAGTCTGAATGAACTGGGGTCTATATAGAAATCAACCTCAAATGTTTTTACATATCCACCCTATACTTGCCTTATATATAGACCTGTTCTCCACTTGTTCAAATCTTTAAGCTAAATAGTTCTAGGGGCTGTTTTACATGTCTCTTTCGGTGTAGACGACATACTTTTATGTCTGAATGTTGGAAAAGGATTTTAAATACCTAGATTTTTTTTGGCAAGGCTTATTTTGAATGTTATAAATGGATTAGTAGTAGTGACAGGTAGGAAAAAGAGATTAAGACGATAAAAAAACTATTTCACCGTCATTATTAATTTAACATTTTTCTCACAGGTGTATAAGTGTATAGAAGGAAATTAAGGTGTTTTCAAACATCAATTATAGAAAATCATTGATAATGTGATAATAGTTTTATTGTGATTAATATCTCACTTATTTTAATTAGTGATCTCTTTATCAATATATACCTACCAATAAGAGGAGTGTTTAGATATATTTATTTCTTGAAATCAATGTGTGTGTGTCCATTTTGAATCATCTAGTTATTTGCTGTGTAAATGTGGATAAGAACACATGATTCCACTCTGTGATAGCTGTGATGAACTTGGATTTTCTGTAAAAGAAATCTATAAGATTTCTGTTAGCAAGCTTGTGAATTTTTCCTGAATATTTAAAGAAATTTACAAGAGTTTTCTGGTGTCTTAATGTGACTAATGGGCTGTTATTACTTCAGTTGTCCTGTCTTTTGTCTGTGGTTCCTGTTATTACAGAAAAATGTGATGTAAAAAAAACCTCTCTTGTGTCCATTTAAGGTGTTAGCTATCTTGTAGATTGTAACCGACATGAAATTTTTATGTCAGTTATTATGGTTAATACCTGTAAATTAAAAGATCACTTAAAATCAGAAATATAATCACATTCTTTACATTTTTTCTCTTTTCAGGATGGATATGGTGTTAATTTAGACGGTGCAAATTTATCACATCATGGAGTTCACTATGCTATACATAGTAACGGTAACTTTGTTAGTTCACAGCAAGGTCGTGGAATTAAAAGAACGAACCATGAATTGCCGCCACACTTAAATACTGTGCACTACCTCATAAATGGCCACATGGCTCAAGCTGGAGTTGAGAATCCTGTGGACTTATCAAATGGACGAATATCCATGACTGGATTGTCGAGTGATAGTGACAACCAATATGAACGACATAGTGACGATAGACAATCATCACAACAACAACAATCTCAATATAGACATAGTGGTGTGCGTGTAGGCATTCCAGATCAATCACATGGTAATATACCTTTACGTACGTACATTTTCTATTACAGTACAGTCTTTAATTTTGCATTTTTTTCATGTACTTTTTGACAGTTGTCAATTTTCAGTGAGACATTTTGTTTATCAGACAAACTTTTCGTATATTTCACCCCTTGTGTTATCTTTAGACAAATGATTTTCAAAACAGTCTCTTAACCAGTGTTAAGTCAGGAGAAACTATCCTCAGATTTTAGATTTTAGATTTTAGTTCTGATTTTTAAGAATAATTGATTCATTAAAATGAATTGTCACTTGTAGTTGTACATGGTAATTTTACATCCACTTGTAAATAGCTGTCATGGATGATTGAATCCTTATTTAAAATCTGTTTAGTTATTTATTGAAATTGTTATTGTGATATATATGAATCTGTTAAATGCCCATATTTAGACTTTTTGTAACATTCATATTATCGTTATCTGGATTTATCAGCTAGTGTTCAACATCAATTCTTATGTCAAGACTGACAGCATACATTATTATTTTTTTAATTTAAACTGGGGCCAATAAAGAACTGAAGTCAAGGCAAGATTTTCAGAAATACAGTAATCTGATTGGTTGATGTGACACAAGTTAAAGTTGATTTAAAGATTGATTGGAATCTTAAAATTACTCAGTCAGGGACTTAGTTCTCATGACCCAATTATAGTTTAGCCAATCTGCATTCCCTTATTCTGTGATCAACAAATCTTGCACTCAGAACGATTGTGTAACTGGAACAAGAAAATTGATTGATTTTGTTTGAATCAAGTCCAAGTAAATTGATAGATTATATTTATAATTGATCTTATTAGAGTTTGATTGATTGAAATAAGTTGTAGAGCAGGTTTGACTTGTCTTGGATTATAGAACATTAAATAGGTTATCTGTTTTAACGTACAACAACCTGAAATCCAATAACTCTTTTTATGTTTTTAATTTTGATTTGAAATCCAATACTTTATTTTTTCAATTTTTAATCTAATTATGTGAAGAAAAAATATTTCAGTTTATCAAGGGCACCTAGAAATTTTCCTTAGAAAAATTTCACCTCAACATTATCAGTTCATAAGTTCATTTAAACATATTTTTGTTGTCATCATCTTTTTATAAATCTTTTGTATTCATGTTGCTTTTCAAATGTCCCTGATCAGAAAAAAAATATTTAAAAAAAAAATGTTTTGTATTAAGCAGAAAAAAAGTTTGTTCAAATTTGCTGATATGGACATTTTTGTGTTTGATCATATATTATTCATGCTCTTATTACTAAACCTATAAAGATCCATCATCATCAAACTTGACAATCTTATCCTGCTGTAGGATCTTTTCTTACTTTCTACTGTGAGTAAACAATTTAAAATCAGAATACAGGTTCAGTATATAGTGTCTTTGCTTAATCATTTCATTTTTTAACCTTATGTCTGCTCAATTCTTAAAATGTGACAACAAACTTAATAAAGATAAGTTTAGATTCTTATATAAATTATAGAACCAATCAGTGGCTCACTCAATAGTAATTTTGAAAACTGTGCAAAATAAAACAAAAATTACTTTAATAATGGGTGTTACTGTTTCAAGGTGGAGCATCATTTGATGCTTCTTCCAAAAGCAGATGAACATTGTTTTTAATATGAACCATAAGTAAGTTGATGGTAAAAATAAAATAAAAAATAATTTGGTATCTTAATTTTATTGCTGCTTTTCCTGTCTTTTCTCTTGATAGAAATTTTCATGACATGGAGTAGGAATATGGAAGTAATTGTTTGTTCAGCTTTGATAATAAACAGTTGTTTGTATTATTAATAACAATCATTATTGTCAATCAATATAGCTGTATATTAATGATATTACCGACCTTCTCAAGTCTGCATTAAGTATGTAATCATGCAGTTACAGTTAAAGGGATTGTTAACAAGTTTGTCTAAACTTTTTATGTGTATACTGCCTTCATTGCTTTTCAACATTCCAATTTCCAATCATGTCTGTGGTTCTTGCAATTACACTAAAACTAAACGTTTGATGATGTCAGTATTGCAAAATTTGCTAATATTAATTAAAGTCCTTTGCAATAGTTATGTCATCAAACATTTAAGTTTAGTGGAATTGCACAGATGTCTGACTGAAAATTGAATGGTGCAAATCAATGCTAACAATGTCCCTGATACACATAAAGTTTTAAAAAACCTCCTTACAGTCCCTTTAAAAGGATATGATAATATAATATAATTGATTCCTTAAATAAAATTAATCTGAGATATTCTTCAGTAAACATTTTCACCTGATTAAAATAAGATTTTTCAGATATGTCCTTCATTTGGGTAGTAGATAATTGAAAAATATCAGCTGAAAAAACAACATTTCTGACGATTCTAAATTTTTATCGATTGACATTTCAAAAATAATTTGAAAATTAAAATTTTCCCATGGAACAATTGAGTCTGACCAATCAGAATAAAGAAAAACTAAACGTGGAGAAGAAATTGTAATTTATTGAAGTTTCTAGTGAGAAAACTACAGTAGACACTATTTAATTAGTCCATATAACACGACAATGTATTCATAGAACATTGCTTAAGAAGTGTGGGAAAATCTTGTAGTCTTGCAGATGGGACAAGTCTCTTATCAATAACGTGATAAGCGTTCTATATCATGCATGGCCTTTTACAGATAAACTTAGTCATTGGAAAAATCGAATGCCATGGAAAAATATTGACAGCGAATGTCTTGAAAATCTGTGCTTGTTGGAAATAGGTTATTTTGGACACAGACCAACACCATGTCACATTGTGCGGAGTACTGTTTCGACGATTTCAATCATTTTATATTTGAAGGTAATGATTAACAGTTTAGACCATATGGTAGTTCAGACATCTGGATTGAGCAGTAGGAGAAAAATTACAACACACGCAAACATGGACTCTTGCGATATCTTAGATTATTTTTCGACTGTTTATATGTTAAATCGTTAATATAAGTTTATTTTATCGAACTAAGTCAGTGATTCTAGCTGTTTATTCTTCATGATGGGAACTTCGCCATATTTTATCGATTTGCGAAACTATTTTTTCTATCAGTTGTCTGTTATTGTGGAATCGACATTTTCATGAGAATTGAAACATCTTAAGAAATCTTGTCTATGGTGTAGTAGTAACCGCAGTCAAATTTCCCATGAGAAATGGCACCATGGTGCGTTAGGTTCCCAATTCTTGCCCTAGAATTCAAGATCATTGATTAACTATAGTTTCATATGGCGCCATTCTCATCACAGAGATAATAGGATGAAGGTAGTGTAGGAATCTAAAGTGATTCTAAGCGCGTTTTTATCTGATTTATCAGGGTAGTGCCAATAGGTTTCAAGCCAGGCTTTTGATGTGCCAACATGCAAACTTGAGATAAGTAAAAGAGTTTGTTTGAGTGTAAAACAAGTGTTTTATGTGATTGAAATGATGATATTTTATATTGATATGTACATGTTAAGTTTCATATTCTCACACTGTTCTTGACAAGGAAGAAAAACTTCTTGTATAGTAGTCTGAATCTTACTGATTCTTTGACTGAATTTACTTACACATAGCTTCCTTTCTAATCAAACTTCTTATTGTTTTAAAATAAGGAAAGATGGAATTTTTGGTAATTTGAATATTCAATTTTAAAAACCATTTAGTTTTATAATTTGTATTTACTGTGTATGCAGTTTCAAAAACTATTTGATCATTAGGTATGGATTTACTAGAAATTGTTGTACAAAGGATTCTGGAAATTTAGCAAGTTTCAGACAGATATCAACAGACTAGAGTCTGTTTTCCAGGAAAATAATACATTGCTTTCTGACCGTCTTTAAGGTCAATATCATCTATTGGTACCTGTAATGTTTGAGTTTCTCAGACAAGGATAACTCTTTGTGTACATTACACTAAATGAGAATGTCTTATCATGGGTTTGGTTGTTTCTCACTTTTGATCAATAGATACTGCCTTAGACAGTGGTTAACATGTGATATTCTGTTGGATCTGTAAACATGTACAGTCAAAGAGATCACAACTTTTGATGATTGGTATTCCTTTTTTCTTGCATTCTATGCCTCTTAAGATCTATTAATTTTAATGCTCCGTATTTTATATAGATAGATCACGAGACCTTTAGCGAACGTTTTAGGACACACTTTTTTTTTAAAATTACAAAGTATCTTCTCATTCACAGAAACACTTGATTTTATGTTGTTTTTGTCTATTTCAGATGCAACTTCACATTTATTTACGGGTTCCCTTACACCTCCAGAAAAACCTAATGGAGACCTTGTACCAATGTCCACAACCAGTCCCCTCAGTATCACAACCATTGGTCCACCGATGCAAGCCCCCCCAAGCCCCCTACCCACACCCTCTCCACCTATGCGACACCCACCAGATGGCTCCGGATTAAGAGTTCCTCAATGTGATGCACCTCATCTCAGGTTTGTCTCTTTATTTTAATTTTTTGTTGTTCCAAAAATTTGATTTTGTTATGATTATTAATGTGCCTGGTCACCAATACTCATCTTCATCTTGGAAGATGAGGTCCAACTTGTAATTTTACTATAGTCTTCAATTGATTTGGTTATCAAAATCCAATGTCCAAAATGTAGATCAAAATGCGTGTTTATGTCATAAAGATAACTATGAAGGTTCTGTTTCTAACCATCAAACTTTTTAGCAAGTGTGAAAAGTTTATATTGGATAATTTAACTGTTGTACATTGATTGATGTGATAAAATACCTCCCAAAATTTTACAGATATTTGAATTTTAACTACATTCAGGCTAGAGGTTGTTGCCCTCTGCCTACAGGGTTGAAATCAGATGCTATCTATTAGTTCTTACAAGGAACGTAATAAAAGTAAAAGATAGAATGCACTAGAAATACCCTATATTATGTTATTAATTGAGTGTTAGAAGAGAAATAGTGAGAGACTGGGTTGTTCCACATGGTTAACTTTCTTTTCTTACAATTGTAGACTTAATGATATAAAGAAAATAGCAGTGACCGAATTACTAACATAGTCAACTTCAATTGCTTTTCACATTGAGCTCATGTTGATTTTTACCAATGTTTTTATAATTTTTAATATATTACCCACCCTAGTCTCTCTTCAATTATAGATTTTTCTATATACATGTATTATTGAACTGATAATTGGTTTAAAATTATTATCGTTATGATTTATAAATTTATTTGAAAGAATTTTTCGTGTGAATAGTAGTGCATTGTATACATCTTCCCAAAATAATTTAGATGTAAAAAATTTAAAACTAAAAAAATAGGATAGGTTGATAATTTAAAGGTAGAAATACTTTTAAAATATGAAATCAATGTTTAATGACAAAAGTTTTGTTTATTTTTCAGTATGAGAAAAGATCAACGATTAACAAAGTAAGTATTTTTGTCACTATTGTTCCACTTACTTGCATATCTTTTAAGCCTTTTTTCTGCTTATAATTTTATCAACATATTTTTGTAATTGTGTTTTTCTTATATATTTATACATATCAATGTTAAAGGAAAGATATTAGCTATATGAAGAATTTGATGCTCAGATGCTCTTGAAATTCAACAAAAACATAAAGTTTTTCGCTTTAGGTCTGTATGAGGCAGTTAGGTTTCTTATTGCTTTGGAAATGATGCCCGGTAAGAATATTAATAATACAGAATCTGATTGTGTAATTTTAAGCTATAACTTATTTCAGAGAAGCAATGAGAAAATATTTACGAGACAGAAGTGATCAAATATTAGTTATACTTCATGCTAAAGTCGCTCAAAAATCATATGGCAATGAAAAAAGGTAAGTTCTAATTACATATCCCAGGATTCTTACTACCAGCTGGTCATTGGCCAAACTGCTATCTAGCTTTAGAAGATCATGTATAAGATTTTCTCCAAATGCCAAGCCTCAAGTAATTAAACAAAGCAAATATCTTCTAATTCCGAAATTTAGATCCTTCATTGGTTTTGGAAATTCTTGGAAAATTCTAAACCACATCCCTCACCAGATTTGTTTCCAAATCGCTATTGTAGGACACATTTTTCATAATTTCAGATTTTTTTGTCCACCACCCTGTATATATTTATTTGGTAAAGGATGGAAAAGGAAACATGATCAAATGGAAGAGGAAGGTTCAACCAAAGATGAAGCTCAAGTTTGTGCATTTATGGGAATAGGGAATTCAGATCAAGAAATGGTGCAGCTTCATTTAGAAGATAAAGTGAGTTTATTTTTAGAATTTATGATAAAGATATTTTGTGAAAAATGATGAAAATCTTGAATGCAACCTGTGTTGGTTAGTCTACCCATAATTGTAGTCTACACCTGTAACTTTTGATAATCAAGACTAAACTGTTTTAAAGTGAAAGTAGAAGTATTGATATTAGTAAGTTCAAAGTCTGGCTGAAAATACTTTAGCATTAGTATAATGATAAAGCAAGCACACAACTCAAGCCAAACATGACTGGCAAATGTCTCCTAATCAACAGCCCTTGTCCACTAATCTACCTCCATTTATCCAACAATGAAGTACCAAATTTAATGTTATGCTTTTGTTTTTTTTTTTAGGATTATTGTGCTGCAAAGACATTGTACATATCTGATTCAGATAAACGAAAACATTTTATGTTATCTGTGAAAATGTTCTATGGAAATGGACAAGATATTGGTTTATTTTTAGGCAAAAGAATAAAAGTCATTTCCAAACCTTCCAAGAAAAAACAATCTTTAAAAAATGCTGAATGTAAGTGAACCATGTGGAAATTCCTATGTGTGTGTGTTTGAAATAGTTAGTGTCTGTTAGCATCAAAGATCTGGAATCTCCTTTTGTAGAGAGTTGATTAAGTTTCATTAGAGCAAATGAAAAGAAGAAAATTAATGAAAAAAACCTTAAAACTTTCATTTGAAATTTGGATGCATGTAGTGATGTGTTGTGGCTTCTTCTTGGTTCATTCCGAATCCAATATGTTACCTTTATTTATCTTCCCAAAACATATTGGAGGTTTCCTTCATGTAAGGATAATGCTTATCCTAGATTTTAACAACATCTTGGTACTTGCCCAATATAAGTAGACACTTGTGATATGTGTGTTAATTTTTTTTTCAGTATGCATTGCTTCTGGGACCAAAGTTGCACTGTTTAATAGGTTACGTTCTCAAACAGTGAGTACCAGATATTTACATGTTGAAAATTATAATGGTAAATGTAATTTTCATGCCAGCTCAACACAGTGGGGTGCCTTTACTATTCATTTATGTAAGTAGATATATAAACCTAGTGATTTAAATAAAATACACAACAAAATAATCAGTCAAATAAATGATAATTATATTAGTTCCGTGTTTGGCAACTTATATCCTGGAAAGAAAGCATACATTCAAAAGATATTTATGAAAGAAAAGAGCCGACATCTTTTGCAATTGAAATGCGCTGAACATTTGGCAAGTTAAAAAATCATACCACATGCTAAAAGATATGACATAATCTTATATGATTAGATTTAAATTTGAGCTGTATCTTTAAAGTGAAGATATATTTTCAAGGTTATTTATTTACTGTATTTACAGTGGATGATAATGAAGGAGAATCTGAAGAATTTACTGTTAGAGATGGTTATATACATTATGGCAGCACAGTAAAATTAGTTTGTTCTGTTACTGGCATGGCACTACCTCGTTTAGTAAGTTTACATTTTCAAGCATACAAAATACACATTGTGGCAGATTTTTATCTTACTAGTCTCGATGACATATTTAAACCCATTTTTCAAAGTAGGAGGTTTACAGATTCTTCCAGATGACCTTTGTCTGTTTACTTGAGGAAAATGTTGGGTGAATAGTTGACCCTGCTTAATTATTTCAGCTAATCTGTTAAACTTTACATAAATAAATTTTGCCAAGTGATACAACATCCATAGAACACATGCTTCCAATCCTCTTTCTTGTTTGTACCATACTATTAGTTAACTTATTTAAAGAATGTCTTTGTTTCAGGTGATAAGAAAAGTTGATAAACAAACAGCATTATTAGATGCTGATGACCCGGTGTCACAATTACATAAATGTGCATTTTTCCTCAAAGATACCGAACGTATGTACCTCTGTCTTTCTCAGGAGAGAATTATCCAATTTCAGGTAAGTTATCCAACTATTAGGATTTATTTCATTTTTGCAAATGGACACAGTATGTAGACAATCAGGATTGAGTTGTTTATTCATTATTCATTTTGTAGGCTACACCATGTCCTAAAGAACCTAATAAAGAAATGATCAATGATGGTGCTTCATGGACTATTATTAGTACTGATAAAGCTGAATATACATTTTATGAAGGAATGGGTCCTGTCAAAAATTCACTGACACCTGTTCCTGTGGTCAACAGTTTACATGTAAGATTAAATTTCTTAATAAATGATTTAATGTAAATAGTTTAGCAAGAAATCTATGTTATGGCAATCTAAAGCCTGAGCTTATTCCTGTCAAGTTAAATTGAATCTACACTTGATCTTATTACTAGATGATTTCATCGTTTCCAACAAGTGGGCGTGAAAAGGCTTTAAGGCTAGAAGGTGTATATAAAGCCTTAACATAGCTTTTGGTAATAGGGGATGAAAGCTTGAAGATACAGATTTATAAAACCAGCTATGATTAATAGGAAATTTTTTTCATTATTTTTAAACACAACAACCTGTTTTTCTTATGTCAATATTTATATCTAGTTATATTATAAATTATAATTTTTGTGTTTATTTTATTCTATAGTTAAATGGAGGAGGAGATGTGGCTATGTTAGAATTAAATGGAGAGAATTTTAATCCTTCATTAAAAGTGTGGTTTGGTGATGTCGAAGCTGAAACCATGTTTAGGTTAGTTTTATTACTTTCTGCAAAATAACTTTTAGTGAGCTAAAACTGATATTTTTACTGCCAGCAAAAGTTAACATTAAGGCATAATGTGGTTCTTTGATAAAATGAACATTATTTTGTTTTTAATCAATCATATTTCTGTTGTCAAGATATAATTTGGGTGAACTTGTGATAAATCTATTTGATAGGTTGTAAAATGTAGATCTTTTTTATACAGGGCAGAAGATAGTATGTTATGTGTTGTACCAGATATAGCAGCTTTTAGACCTGGTTGGAAATGGGTTCGACAACCATTGCAAGTATGTATTTTTATTCTTGTAACACATATTTCATTTTCATCAGAGTAATTGAGCAATGTCTTTTGAAAATCTGGGAAATGAAATGAAATAAAGACTTACATCCCATTTTCTGCACCTGTTGACGGGGAATGGCTATACCATGCAGTGTACCATAAGGGAAATTATGCCAGAACAGAAGCATTAGTTGACTCTTTTTCAATTTCAATTTGTTGATGGATCTTTAATGTGGATACTCTGTAGCACACAGAGCCTCGATTTATTGTTCCATCGAACATGATTCGATGCTTTGTCAGCAATGGAATAATAGCAAAATAAAATTTAGAAACCAAAGACAGTAGATAAATAAATTATTTTGTATTTTCAGGCCCCTGTATCATTGGTGCGATTAGATGGTGTAATATATGCTACAGGCCTTACATTCACATATACCCCGGAACCCGGTCCACGGCAGCATTGTAAAGATATGGACCGTATTGTAGGGAGAACTTCAACAGCCAGTCCTGACTCTACCTCACACACTACCTTGTGATTCAAACTTACCGAACTTACCTAAAAACTTACATTATAGTCCAACAACTATAGTACTTTCAAGTGATCGGATATTAACTCCAGAATATTTTCATATAGGATGTGAAATCTGCCATCTTTGATAAACTAAAACTAGTGGAAGTTCAACATTCCATCCAGGGCATTAGTGTTTTGACTGTGAATCAAACAGCCAGAAACTGGAAGTGAAAATCTTATCTGTGCTTGTAATGAAAATGATTGCTATCTTTTGTACCTTATTTATTAGAGAGTTCATTCAGTTTATGATGGATTGGTGCATTCTGTTCTGCTCAGCTTATAAACATAAAGCAGACATAACATGGCTAAATAAAGTGAAAAATCATCTGTCATTCAAACTAGTAAAAAATTTACACTAGAATAAATTACAAATGGATTTGGATTCTTTATGTTTTTTGTGAATTTGAATCCAGGGGCATTGAGCCATGTTATGAAAATGCAGCCAGTGATTATAAGCTGAAATGAGCTTTACCAATAAAATATGGTTACAATACAAGATAGTTAACAACAATAAAGTAAATAAAAACACCAGAAGAACATTCCATCAATGTTGATATTAGTGAACAGGATGAATAGTGAACGAACTAGAAGTTATAGATGTTGGACAACCTCCCGAGATGTGAACGTTTTAAACTATGAAGTCAACTTGGGTTTGAACAGTTATTTTAATTTACTTACAGATAGAGCAATTGTGAAACATTGCATTTACTCATATAATGGATTCCATAGGGCATTATACAAAAACTACCTTTACTTAATTTTTTTTGTAAAATTAGGAACTTTCAAGCAAATAGAAGATATTCTTGCCCTTGACTTTAGATTTTCACTTTGGATAAAAGGCTTAAAATTTATCACTGGTTTCAATATTTAGCAGGCTAACATTTCCAATTTGATATTTTGGGGCCTAGGTATTTCATTATATGGCGGTATGCATTTCATATATTGTTGTATAAGTTAAGTAAGATTGAAAAAAGAATCTTTGATCAGACACTAAGATGTGTGTACCAAGTTGGTAAAACCTCAAAATATATTAACATTGTACTATCTATCCAAAACTGATTTTCAAATTTTATTTTCAGGCATTTTTAGAATTATGAACTTTCATAAGATTTTAGACATGAATCATTTAATATATATAGAGTAAGATATTTTTAAAAATTGTGCATTTTATTTCTTTTAAACCTGTTTAGAATTTTAATGATCAGCTTTGATTTTTTAAAAACATGAAAGGAATTTTTAAAAGGTGTTCTAAAAGTGTGTTATCACAATTTCTAAAATGTCTTGAAATAAAGTTTGATGACAGATACAAGAAAATAATTTGTACAGTATCCATATTATGACACCACTGATTTGTAGAGTTTGACTCAAGTTAACCCTATAGACCGTTTGAGTTTGACTGATTTCATAGCTCTGTATATTTTGTACAGTACTCATAACAAGAAATATATAGATTTGCACAATAGGAATATATTTAATTTCATATAAGCTTTAAAGAAATTGTTCAAATTAAGACACTGTTCTATTTCTTAGGGAATGTGACTTGAATTATTGTTTTTTTTTACATGTTAGAGAAATTCAAAGCCTTATTTAAAACCAATTTCAAAAGATTTAAGTGATTATCTGTTAAAGAAAATTAACTTTAAATGATATTTTGAATCAATAAGCCGTTATTGGTATTAAAAAGTTTATTCATCATGTAAGAGAAACACTGAAAAAATGTTAACTTGTTACTTGTTTTTGTATTACTATTTCCTACATCTGAAAAAAATGTTGGTATATGTCACATTTTTGACCGACTTACTGGACTGACAAAAATATAAAAGTTATTTAATGCTGTATAATCATTTAGAACCTTGTAAAATGGAATATGAATTCATCCAACTTAGATTCAAGTCGCAATAGATAAGACTTCATCATATATCTGTTTCACTAAAATTATTTGTCTTTCTATAATATTCATATACTTATTTCATTTTCAAAACCAATTTAATGTGCCCTTGCACATGCTCTGACACCTAGGCCAGTGCTTTCATTGAGACTCAATACATCCTAATCCTTGCGTATATGGTTGCAGATAATTACAGTGATTATGAGTTTTGAATGCAACTCACTACTCAGTAACTTGGGAGTTGCGTTCCCAACTTATAACTGCTATTTTAATTTGCAACCATATTCAACTGGTGATCGTGATGGTGTGAGTGCCCCTTGAAATTCTACTTAAAACGACTGATAATCAATTATTATATGCAAGTTTATGTCATAAACAGATATTTTGTATTATCCTAGATGGTTAAAATAGAAATACTTCTGAGTAATTTTGATGTAAATTGTATCAAATACCCATCAAATGTAAAGACTAGATCCTGTTAAAAGGGTCAAGTTTCTAGGGCTGATTGATAATAGTGCTATGAACAGATATAGTGCTATAAATATTGACTTTGTTATTGTTAAGATTGTATTTTTATCAACCACCACTGCTGTCCTTTAAACAAATTATTTTATTTTATATCAAATGAAATGCCAAGAATAATATAATTTTTACCAGTCATGTCTAGATAATAAAGCTAAATCAACAGCCTTGCTCTGCTGGAGATACAAGGTGCAATTCTCTTGGCCTTCAACAGCTAGAAATCACTTAAAGTTTGGGTTTATTTTTGTGAATTTAAAATTTCTACCAGTTTTAAACATATGAATAAGTCTTGGCATTTCATTAAGTACATAGTAGAATTATCATAAATGATAAATCCATCATATACTTTTAAAAATGGCAAATCTTTTAGTCAAATTTATCATTTTAAATATCAATTTTTTTATTTAGGTTATTTTTAATCATTAAAGAATTTTTAAGCTACCTGTTTTAGCAATTGTTTGGCAGCTGTTTATAAATCATCACCAATGAAGGACATACGAAACTTATTCTATAGATCTATATGGAACCTTTGTGGCTACATAGGATTTAAATAAGATTAAAAATCATGTTTTATTTCAAAAAAAAAAATTCTAAGATTCCCGTACTGAAGAAAATAACTTTACTGGTTGTTTTGATACAAGAGGGAAATAAGAAATTGTATATTTCATTTGTATATTTTGTTTAAATTTCTATCAGATAATGATCTACTTTTATATCAAATGAAAAATATTTTTGTCAAATTAAATGGACAATTTTTAACTGTTACGAAATTCTGAAGGAGTTTTAAGGTAATACTAGCCTAATATAGAATTTACATCAAAAGCTTGTATGAGATTCTGAAGACTGTTATCAGCAAATTTCAATTTTTAAGCATTGTATCAAACAGACTTTTTAAAATCAGTCATTCAGAATTCTTATTATATTTTTGAGATTATCTAATCATATTTCTGGCAACATTGTGACAATCCAACCTGCAGAAGGAATTACATAGAAAGAATAGGCTTTGGTATTACCTTTATATAGGATTATTACTTCAAATATCAAAGGGTGTATGAGTAATAAGACCCTTGATCCATCAGATGGATGCACTCTTCAATATTCAGATTTAAATTTAGGCCTACTGAGGTCAACAAGTAGAGTAACTGTTCTATACTCCATATGAACCATATAATATTTATAAAGTATAATGATGTAGGTAGGTCTTTAGCGCTTAATCTGTTGCATCAGGGATCATCTCACTCATACACTCTTGTAAAACCAAGATGTACTACAAATAACTAAGATAAAAGGTTGATTTGTGCCTTGATTATATGTGCTTTGATATAATGATTATAAAGTGCCTTGTGAAGGTAGTCATATAGAGTATTTTATGTATTATTATTGTACCTATTGTAAATATTTCATTATAAAGAGCACAAAACTCAAACCATTTTAACATGTTTTCATTTTAATGAATAAATAACCATTCTTAATTGGTTGGTGTTCATTTTTAAAAGCAACTTGCCATAGTCTTGCTGTATTCGTTAGTGTACAGTCTAACCAAATCGCTGCATTAACAACCTTCTGTGATACAAGAAAGTGGCTATTGAAGTAAGACGAAGATTGTAATATCTTGACATTGTGAAGATGTATTGACCCATAACTCTCATGTTATAGCAGTAAATAAACAGGGGGACAATTTCAAAGTATTAAAACACAAAGAAAAATTGTTAAAAAATAAAAATAAGTTTATTCTACATGATCTACATTAAAATTTATACAGAATAAATAAACTGTGTGAGATTGCCCACTTCAGCAACCAGTTGGTAAAACTTAATGGGATACACAAGTGCCAATGTAAACTCACAAGGACTGTGAACCATTAGCATGATAATAACAAAATCTATGTACATGGAATGGATGGATTACTCAATAATTGTAAATGGACGGATATACAAATTATCATTTGACATACAAAATAAGAAAATTATCTACTGACACTCATTTCAATAAAACAAAATAAGACACAAAGAGGCATAGTAAAGTATGGAATTTCTTAAAAGCCCAAGAGAAAATCAGCTTAGAATCTAACATAACTTTCTCATCCAATCAAAATTGGCTAAATTTTCTGATAAATTATTAAGAATTTCACAATCACATGTTTTGACTGACAGGTAGTGTTAGGTTCTAAGTAAGTTAGATCATCTTAAGTAAACTTTAAGCAGGAAAGAAGTAGACTTAGTCACCCTTCACCAATTACTTGACCATACAAATTTCACTTAAAATGATTCAACTATTACTTGGATTTCAGAATTTAAATTTTCTCAAAATTAGAAATAAAATTTGAAATGAAACTAATTATATCTAATACTATAACTTCAATAATGAAACAAATAAACAAACAATAACTAAACATAAATTAAGAGTATTTAGTTGGCTTGATGTATCAGTTAGAAATGGATAGAAAAAGTCATAAGGCACTTTAGCTAAAAACATTGGTTGTTCTGCCTCAAAGCCTTCTGGAGGTTGTGATACATCTATAAATGATACAGATGTAATGATTTCTAATTTCTGGCTTAAATCTGTACCTGGTTGGCAATATGGACCGATACACTGAAAAAATATATCAACAAATATTGTTAATGACAAAAACATATAAGTACTATATTATATGATAATTGGTTGTCATTACAACCAGACAGAAAACCGGATTAACCAGTAGTTTTGCATAATAATCCGTTCCCAGTAAAACAGGTGCGGATATTGGTGTTTCCAGATTATCAGCAACCGGAGTCTATTGTATATTGAAACTGACAAAATGGTGATAAGTTGAACTCACCCTATAATTAACATCTTCTGGAGTATGATAAACAAATGCCACACCCAATATTTTAGATTGTGGATTCCCTAAAGAACCAACTTTAGCATATAATATCTGTATATTCATTCCTAATGACAGTGAACATCTTAGACCAACAGCCTGTAACAAGATAATTTACATGTAAGAAGGCACAAAAACTTTTGTCAAATGAAATAAAGTTGATTGTTTTGCACGTCTGATGAAAAATGAAATGAGTTTTATGTCCTACTTTTCTGCACCTAATTTGGATAATGATGAAGGGGAACAGGGTGTAATGAGGGAAATTTTGCCAAGATAGCAGCATTAGCCTACTCCATTTCCAACTTTTGAGGGATCTTTATTATGCACAGTGTGTAGCACATGGGGCCTTGGTTTGCTGTCCTGAACAACTAAACGATTTTCCATGTCAGCCCATCTGACCTGCATCACTCACATTGCGAAACCGTGTTGAAAATCCAAAGGTATCACCTAGACCTAGCACATCTGAAGGTGACAACACTGTCTGATATTGATAATAAAATAAACTTACTGCTGCTGGAATAGGTCGACCTTGAACTTGTATAGGTACCCAATCACCTACTTTATTGATATCAGAATTACCAAAAGTAGCCACATATCTATTAACATTCTCATATTGTCCTGCAGCAAATATAGGTGCTAGTTCTCCTTCTACTGCTTGCACTATTCTCTCTTGTAAAAACTGACAATGATCAGCTACTCCTGCCAGTGATATTCTGTAATTTATTAAGATATTAAGAATAATAAAATACTCCATTAATGTTCAGTATCTTAGTTAGACTATCTGCCTTATTGCAACTATTTTTGCTGGCAAAACAGAAATTGGATAGTGGAAGCTGGTGAGGAAAATATTTTGTGCTTGGGGCAGACAAGCACATTTAGTCCCAATGACATGGATTAAAATTGCCAGCCAATTTTACAAAAGGGAACACAGAACAAATTTTCAAGGCAGCATACACCACTCAGCAGTTTTCCTTCGATCATGTTATCCATATAATGTGGCAGAGGCATTTGAACATCAACATCATACATGACTGATTTAAAAATTTGCGAGGCCTTAGTTAAGCTATATCAAAAAGAAGGAGTTTCTATGAAGTGACTTACTGTAAGAAACATCCTGATCTAACATCTTCACCAAATACTACAGAGAGTCTGTTAGAGGGTAAACAATCACCAACACCAGTATTAGATTGTATAGTTAACCATTGATCTCGGTTAGAATTTAACATAATTTCTTGTTGTACTATACCCTCACTATCTACTGTATTATTTAATATTCCAGCCATCACTGGTTCACCATTAACATAACCTGGATTACCACTTCTAACAAACGCATTATCTTCAAATTCCTAAAATATAGTAAGATGTAATGTTTCATTTCATGACTCACAATATAGCTTTGTCACAGATAGTGTCCATTTGACAATCATACAATTACTTTTCAGCTGAATATTACATGTTTTTAAATCCTTACATATGACATTATAGTATTCAAATAATGAAACTTTAACTTCATTGAAACATACTGTTAGTTGTGCAACCGTGTTAACCTTCTTAAAGGCGTCCTTACTACCATGCTACAGCAATCGAAAATTATGTGGCGGTTACTATTGATCCCCAAGCAACATTCATTTCACAAATGACAAATAAAAAATAAGACTTACCCCAGTAAATTTAGTGAAATAAGATTGAGATATCAACTGGGTATTACTAGTAGATATTGTACCCAGTAAAAAGTCAACAGTGACACTTTTTATCCCTTTAGTACCATTATGTTTTATGTTATAGCCAGTCTGAAATACATAGAATTCACAAGAAAAAGAGCTATAATATGTTTCTGATACAAAATCCTGTATGTTGCATATAAGATATTATGAACAACAATATAATTTAATATAAGAAGTCTAAATTAAGAACTATGTTTAGTTTTATGTGAGGTTATTATCCTTATAAACCTAAAGGCAAATAAAATCAAAAAGAATCAGGTGTTAAATTGACTTAATGACATCAAAAGAAGCTGAAGAACATGAAATAAGTTTATTGACTATGGAACATGTTAGGTGTTAGTGTCTGTTAAGCTTTATCAGTATTTTCAGAAGTAATGTTTCTTTTGCCTTGTAAATGATGACATTCAAGCATACTGTGCAAGTTTGTATAAAACTAAATGACTACATGCAGTAGACCTACTAGTACTAACCTGTAAAACAGTATTTTCACAAGTTTGAGTCACAGTATTATAATTAGGTAATGATAAACTACAATTAGCTATCAGTCCTGTTGTTTCATCTTTACATCTAACAGATCCTATCTCTATTGGTATAGTATAGGTATTATTATATAGGTCTGTTATACTACCAACTTCTTCTAAAATATACAATACACAGAATGAACAAAGATAGATATAGACTTTTGAGTTGCTGAAGTTGCCTCATTATTGGTGGTTTGGGTCCTAAAAATAAACAGTTGCCAAGAAAATATTGGGTATACCAAGGGCTGTATCTCAGGGAATATTTGTCAAATTCAAACTTGCCTGTGATTTTGTGGGAAAAAAAATAAAAACATAGGAGTAAAATAAAATGTAAGTTATATGCATAAAGTAACAACCAAGATGCGAAGTGTGATTGAGTTGGTGCCATTCCTTCCTTTAATTCCACACATTATATTTTTCTGAAATACATGTAACATGTGAACATCTGAACATTTGATTACCTTCTGTAGTTGAATTATCATCAGGTTGGTATTCTTTGAATAGTACTGGAGACTGTAAAAGTAAAAATTCATTTAACTTGTACTGGCAATTAAGAAGAAATCATCATGGTTCTGACACAGGGCAGTAAGTTGTGGAAATGGAAATTTCAAGACATATGAGTGAAGTTGACGTCCACTTGCTGAACATCAAAGTGTAAGTAAGTTTTATGAAATACTTACAGTAACAACACGGAAACCATCATAATAACTATTAGCTGACAGTGCTGGTAAACTAGTACATTGAGAAGGTAGATCAGTAACTTTCCTAACACATTCACTTTCACCATCATATAAATATGCTACAAAATATTAAATCAAAACATCTCAGTAGTAGGCTAATGAACACAATAAAAGTCTGGCTTGTATAGTTTTAGTAACTATTTATCTATCTAACTATCTAAAATTAAAGTGAAATGTTCGTGTTTATGTTTTGATTTAGATCTGATGAGCACAAATACTTATGCTTGACTATAGTTTGCTATCTGTATATCACTTGAGTATGTAAAGAAATAAAAATAATACACTCCCTTTATCTATGTGGTTCTCTTGGACGCCATGTAAAAGGAGTCTAGCAATTTGGATGAGACAAAGTCTCTGTGTGCCTAATTCAAATCCCTAATACAGTTCAAAATACAGGTATATCTGAACATAATTTTCTGTTGAACAAAAACCAAAAATAATCACCTGTAGGGTTATTATCTGTACAATATGTTGATGTTAAAGCTGTAGGTAGAGCTAATATACCCTGGGATTTACTATCATATACTACATATATATTATCTCCACTCTAAATCAAAAAAATATGAGAGGTACATTGAGATGAAGAAAGCAAATAATTAAGAAGGATTTGCATTTTTGCTTTATAAGAAACAAGTCTGAATTTATCATGCGGATGGGACATTAAACATTGAACGTTAAAGATGGAAATTGAAAAAGAATAGGCTAATGGCAGTGACATGGCACAATTTCACTCATTGCACACAGAATGTCCTAAACTTTCTTCATTTTCCATTAAGTTCAGAAGAGTTGGATGTAAAACTCCATTCATTTCATTTATTTCATGTAAATGATTATAGTAAGCATCAATATAAAATTAATATCATTGGTCTGACCTTATAGTAATCAGAGTAAACAGTTTTAGGAGTAGCTGCAGACTGAAAACTAAAATCACCATAATCTTTGACGTAAGAATTAAATGTTGCTTCTGTTGTTACTAAATCAGGTACATTATAGTAATTTCTTTCTACATCTGAAAAACAATGTATGACAATATACAGAAACAAAATGGCAAAATAATATGACATAATAATTATCTTAAACATTGTTATATGTTATAAAAAATGAATTATTTCCATTACAAATGAAGGTTAAAGTTAAAGTTTATGTTGGAGCTTTGTTCAGACATTGGTGCAAAGATGTCAAATACAAAAGTTCTTTGCATCTGTTGACATCATCTTGCATCAAAAATATAAACATTTTCAAATCATTCATCTAACTGATAGACAAGCAAATTAACATATCAAAGAAATTCCCCAGATTGAAAAGGTGCCATCTTTCTCACAGAAAATCATTAATCCAATGCATTGATAATAAAAATAGCACAAAACCTGTAGCTTTAGTCCAACTGCTAATTGGTTGATGTCAATATACCTTCACATTTTATATGTAAATGTTTTAATATAAAATATATAAATACTTACTGTTATCAAAATATAAACAGAAGAGGTTATTAGAGGTATAATTTGCAACATAAGGTGAGTTATCAAATAAAATTAACTCTGATCTCATACATAACTTATCATCCGTACTGAAATAAATCAACTTTAAATTCATTCAACACAGTTTTCCATTTGGCCACCCTTAGTTAAATTTCAAATGTCCAAATTTCCAACATATCTCACAAATTTTGACTGTTTTGTGAGAATATTTTCATTATAACCAAGCATCAAACTTTTTTCTATATAAATGCCATTTTTGTTTTTTAATCATATATACTTTTATAAAAATATATTTACTTGCATAACAAGTTTTTATCATTTTATTTCTCACAATAATTTAGCCTACATAAGAAGATTTTCACCTGACAGAAGAGGGAAGACATTCACTAAATGCTAATCTATCATCATTAGAGCAATCAGTATCACAGCAACAATTCACATCACATGAATTACCAGTCAAATCACAAGGACAATATGCTAAGTCTGAAAGTAAACAAATATTTTTGGATCAATTTATTGCAACATTTAATTTATGTAGCCCCTATCTTATCGACTTGTGCAAGATGTACTTGAAGACTACATGAAGACTAAATTTAATGTTTTCATTTAAATCAGAAAACCAACAAGAAATGAGCTTAGCAGGGTTGTGCATAATCAATAAATAGTCTTTAATAACTGTCAACTATCAGAAGCAAGTAAGCTTTCAAGACAGATAAGCATCAAATTCAAAATCTTCCTTCGCAGCTTCATTGATTCATTCATTAGTTCATTGGTATTGACATACACAGCATCATGGGTTGAATAGGAGAATTATGACCAAAAGGGTAAAATTATAAATAAGAAAGTTGATGATCTTAGATTATTTGTATTGTGACACGGTTATCACATTCATTCACCTGTATTCGAGGGAATAGGCGAAGGAGTCGCGGTTGGAATGGAAGTTGTCTGGACTTGTGCTGGTGTCGAACTCTGAGTTGTTGGAACTGGGGTTGTTTGGGGATTGGTAGTCCCTGCTGCCGGTGAAGACGGTGGTGAAGTGGTTGCGCAGAGTGTAATCTGAACTATATTACACAACAGAAACACTTTTACAGCAATAAACAGTCCATTCTTTGGAAAAATGTTCATCTCTGCCGCCATGATGTAAACTAAACGTTGCATCACGGGAATACTGGAACAAGTTATTTTTATGGCCCTCTGAGAAAGTGTAACGTAAACTTAAATGAATCTAGAAGGGGATTATTATCGATTAAACCGTTAATTTCATGAAGAAAATAATGATATTGGCTTAATGCCTTTTTTTTTTAATATTTCACATGTGCGATACGAGATGTAGTGATCACGTGATCATAACATACGGCGGCAATCAAACGAGCACTTTGTTACTTTGTTATTCATTGTTGTTTGGTCGGAGTCCAGTCGCCGGCCGGTTCACATTGAAAGTTTGGTTGTCAATTTACTTGATTACATTAAAGTTAAAGGTTAAGTTTTGTATACTGATTCGTTTATTCCCATGCTTTCCATTTGAAATTGACAGTTCAAATTCAGCACATCCTTGTCACTCAGTTTGTCTTTTTTTATTAGCCTACTCAACTGTAAAGTCTGACCACAAAATGCACAATGTTTACAGAATCACTTTCTGTCCATCATTTTCGTATGAATGAAGTCTTCGAAGATTGTTTGTTGGTTGATGCCAATTGATAAAAATTCTAATACTAGGAGATATGAAGTCAGAACGGTGAATTTTCAGTCAGATATATGGGTCAACTTCACAGGAAAGATGTTTATTTCGAACTAGAAATATGGGTCAACTTCACAGAAATGATGTATATTTCAAACTCAAAGACCCAAGCTTGTGGTGAAGACATTTTAAGTCCAAGACAAATAATGCATTTGAAAATATGCCATTGAAAATATGTAAATTGACAAAAAAATTTGAAATAATGCCAATTACCTAAATTATACTAATGACCTACCTCTATGATGATAAATATTGGCATAATGAATTCTAGGTCAACTATGACCTCACAAACTACCCAAATACAGCCTAGATCTGTCCATAATCATTATAATTCCATGGTTATATTTAAGTTATCCAGGAGGTTATACATTTTTGTTTTCTCTTCCATCTGGGGCATTGCATTATATCTAATATGGAAATTGATTTATCAGCATTTTAAAACTTCAGACTTTCATTTTAGAAAATAGCAAAAATTTGTATTCAACTCTTATATTTTGACTTCCTCTCTTTAATTAGATTTAGTGGCTTATTAATTTTATTTCATTTTATTTTTTCAGATTGATGTCAGGCTGCTAAAATATATATTATAATCATTATCATCATCAACATTCACATTCACAATGCCTTTAATGCCATCACCAGAATTTGGTTGGTCACTCAGCTCAGTGTACAGCAATAAAAGAAAATTACAAGAACAAGATGATAGCTCAGACATGGAATCATGTGTAAGTATTTTATTAAACAACAATCTCTTTATACCATCAGATGAGCACTGCTCTGATAAAGGTTGCATATCCAAAAAAGTTTGTCATATACTACTTTGCTATGTGACTTAATTTGAAAGTTTTTTGGGATTAAAGCAAAAGATAAGAATTAAAATATTGAGTTATTCATGTGTGATTATTATTTTATGCTTTAAAGAAAATTTACAGGAACGTCCAACTATTTAATTTTTTCAGGACCTTTCAGCAGCATCATCAAAACGTCATTGCCACTCACAAATGAACCCAGAATCTCATCATATGAACCAAGTGGAGATCAACCATAACTCTGATTTTCCTAATTTAAATAATAACAATAATAATATCAGTGCAGAGGTCAGAGGCTTCTTATTTCATTCTCCATTATGTTTGCTAAATGCATGATATGCTAAGAACAAATTTCAATGTGTAAACAACAAAATACGACATGAAATTTGAATGTTGCCAATAAAGACTGACTCTGTACTCAAAAGCGATGAGAAAAACTCAATATTAGTTGTTACACTTTTTAAGTAGATTGTGTTTATTAGGTTTTGGATATTTGTCCTGGGACAATTTCTCTCGTTGTACACTGTATGGTGTTGCCTGTCTTCATTAGCCCAATTGAGTGCAGAAAAAGAAGGACATCAAACTCCATTCGTTTCATTTAAAATTTTGTGATATTTTTATTCTAGGATATTCATGGCTGTATGAAAGACATTGTCACTGTTCATCAATCACAATATTTATTAACAAATACACCTGAATCTCAACCTTCATCACAGGTAGCCCTTTTTTTTTTAAATATATGAAATAACAGATAGAACTCATTATTACTTATCTTAATCCCCCAAAAGGCTCAAGATTACAAGTCTTTTTTTTTTGTGGAAATATGCATTATTTCCGTGTAAAAATGTAACTTTGAAAGAATACTCTTATAAATTTTATAAAATGCAGGATTTAAGGTCTTTGTTTTCAATTTTTTCTGGGGGCACCTAACCTCATGACTCCACTAGAACTTATTTGAATTGATTCGAAAAAAATTGAGTACTAGCCCTCTCCTATCTAAGTTCAATGCTATGTGCTATTGTGCATCTTGACACTGTTAAGCTGTTATATGATATCTAATGCTATGTATTGTTGTAGAATGATATGATAATGGACCTATGTGATGAAACCTATTCTAATACAACATTAGAAACTGAGGCAGAAATAGAATCTATGGACAATGATTATGTTCCTGATAGTTCACAATATAGGCAGCCACTACACCAGCATAATGCACAACATCTACAGCAAACCAATACTAATAATTATGGGTAAGTATCAAAATAATCCTTTAATTGACCCAGTTCAGTTTTCCCATTGGTAATTATTCCAATTAGAGAGTCTAGGTGATTTAAAAACTTATATTCTGAAACAGTTATCCTCCATATTTTAGATTTATTGTGAGCATTAGTGCACCATATTTACAATGTTACAGGATCATCAAACTGTCAAGACTCCTAGAAGACCATTTAGGGATTAGGGGTACCTTGTACCTCTTAAGCTGGATTTTGTAGTCACAGTTCACAACTCATATGAAATGGTGTATAAATAACATATTGTGTATAAATTAGATTATGATGATTTTGTTTTATTTGTAGGGATGAAAGCAGTCCAAATCGTATAAGATCTTACTGTAAACCAACATTAGATTATATGATGGATTTACGACCCTATATATCAGATTATTACTAATATTTTATAGCTGAAAATATAATAAAATTGTGCTTTTAGTTTGTTGTAAACCACCCTGCCTGATATGTCTCATCTTCTGTGAAAAAAAACATTAGATCTTTAAATACTGACTGATATGATGAAAATGTGCTTAAAAACCACCTTGCCAAAATATGTCTCGTATTGTATGAAAAAACATTGATAAGTAACAGACCCTTTGAAAACTGACTGACCTCAAATTCTACAGATTTTGTTTTCTTATAAACTGTTAAACTTATCTATTCAGCCTTGACATTATTTGGGGCATCCTTTTTGGATCGTCTTGAAGTTGATATGCAGCTTAAAAACTTATTGATTTATATCCTCAACTAACACAATTTAGTATGTATGCTTTGTTTAGTAATACAAGATCTTCAATAACTTAATACAAATGTGCTTGATATAATAGTGCCTTAATGCCTTGGTGACTAATTTGATGCAATCTCTAATTTTACACACATATCTCTATTTTTTTATAATTTGTTATATTTGTTGTTTTATGTTTAAATATTGTAATTATAGTTCATAGTTTTTAAAGAGAATTTAAACGTTGTATTTTCATAATATTGTTCAATTGTTTCTCCGCCACACGTCAGTACGTCAGTCAACACGTCATATTGTTATTGCATTATTTCTTATCTCTCAAGTCATAAACTAGTTCTTTGTAATAGTTTGATTTTTTAAATAGTTTTATATGATAAATTAAATGAATCCACAATTGTTTCAATGACAACGTACTGTAGTTTCATTCGTATAAATTTAATACATATAAATGTGCTTTATTACAAATAAAAAATTGTTCAGTATAGACTGTTATTTTACAAAAATAGCTTTATGACTAGTACTATATTTGTTGAATAAAAATGTTTTTTCAAGATTTACATGATTTAATTATTTCTTTCCCAATTGTATTTATCTGTTACTTCCTAAAAGAGAAGTAGGTAATCTAAATGCAGTTGGCAGAATGCTGACCCAATATCATTGTTACATCACATGATGTCATGGTTTCACCATGCACAGAAATGATGATTGTCATATAAGCAATAAGTTATATAATTTATAGATGTGTATACTGGTATCAAAGGCATTTATTAACTCCAAATTCTCATAATTATGATATGGCAACAAAATTTCTCAATCAGATATTCTAAAATTTGGAAGGGGAATGATGTTTCTAGACTTTTTCAGATAAATAATTGATCTTTTAGTGATAGAATATTTTAATTTCATATTAATTAATTAATGTCATGATTATTTATAATTAACAAACAATACATCAAACTCACAAAGATGAAGCATTATCAAACAAGTTATAGGAGTCTGTAGAATCTTACAAATGTACAAAAAATATTCCTGCCCAATTTTGAACAATGAAATAAAGTATCTTAAATAAAAAATCACTTGAATTAACTTCGCAAGAAATTATTCAGTTTTAAGTGATAAGTAACTATCTTCAAGAGAATATTCTTTACAATCAGGATCTCTCGAACACTAGTTAACAAGCTAGACATTCCCTGACCACTGACTATTTTGTGGTAAGACTGTCATGCACCACTGGCCAACAATATTGATTTTTATAAATTTGGACTTAGGCAAAAAATAAAAAATGGACCCACTACAGTTACTGTGATATGGTTATATTTGGCAAGGATGCTTAATTGAAGTTTCTGGCAAAACCTACTACAGAATTAATTTTAATTACACATTTAACAAAAATACATGTACTAGCTTATATTAATAAATCATTATATAGAAATACTGCCCTCTCTAAAATTAGTTTTTCCTATATAGGTATTAACAAGTACAGCACTACCATTTTGACTTTGTTTTAAGGCATCTTGAAGTATTTCCTTTATTTTATCTTCATTAGACCTGTCTAGTTTATACCCTTTACCACCATAGCCTTCTGCTACCTTATCATACTCAGTAAACTAAAAAAAAAATATAGGGATTTTCGTTTTGAACACAAATTATACTAAATGGATATTGATATCTAAATTTTGGCCAATAAATTTCTCTTGACATTTGAAATATTTGACTTGATTCTGAGGAAAAAGGGGAAATATCAAATTATACTCACTGCTAGTTTACAAGCAACAGAACTATGTAATAATGGTACTTGATCTCGTTCTATTTGTGTCCAACCAGCATCATTACCTACCACTGATATTATTGGTAGCTACAAATATATCAAATTTGCATAAATAAAATGCGAACACCAGATAGGTTTTGATAATCACATCAACAACTACTATAGGACCAAATTTTAAGGCACCTGTCAATATTTTGTTTGCTTCCATTGTAAAAGGGGCATTTATGTTTTACAGGGGGCTTTGTTTCAACAGAAAGTGGACTAACCTTTATTTATTTATCAATTTTCATTGAGATCAGTCTCCCTTAAATGACAGATGTAAAATGGTCAAAATCTAACCTTATGTCTTGTATATGTATCATATTCAGCAATGCTATATCCTACTGTACCATCACCATAAATAATCCATACATCACTTTCAGGACGACATAGCTTAGCTCCTATAGCAAATCCCCCACCAACACCTAATGTACCAAATGCTCCAGGATCTAACCAAGTAAGTGGTCCTCTAGGTCTAAAAATATTATTCAAAAAAATTATTCTATCTTTTTAACAAATTTAAAGAATGACAAAGATTAAGGACATGCTCTGCACACACTGCTACCTATCGAATAACAATTTGTTTGATATATCTGAGGGCAGATTCAGAGGCGTCAAGAACTTGTCTGATATTAAGCATGCTTCTGTCACACTTGTCTCATGACAATCCTTAAAAATCAAGTAAACTCTGATTCCATGTCATAATGACTTCTCACTAATTTTGTTATGAAAAGAAGCCAGTTTTTATATATCTCCCATGTTCCTTAAGCAATGTTACATGATATAATGATCATGATATCATAAAACGCTGCTGAAACAACATGTGGATCTCCTGGAGTATAAAATAAACCCTTCAAATTACCTCAGTATATAAGCAGCAGTTGCTACAAAATCCCCTCCATCAGCCACCATAATAGTATTATCATTCATTACATCTTCTACTATCTGTAGCACTTTCAATGGGTTTAAATGTTGATCAGTTCTTTCTTCAGCTTTACTCCTGTAAATAATTTATTAATAGCTGCGTTAACTATATAGATCACTTTGATACATTGTTCATCTCAGTATCTCCTGTGAAAATAAAAGTTTCTGTAACAGAGGAGTATTTTGGAGAGCACATGATAATTTTACATTTTTCATTCTGATATAAACTAATTTTAGTTACCTATTAGCGATCTCCTTCTCTTCATCTCTTGATGTTAATTTTTTAATCCATTCTGAATCACATTTATATTCTGATCCTAGTTCTCTCTGTAACTCAACTATAAAACTAGCTACATCACCCTGTACACCAACTGTTGGTTTCCAAAACATGTCTGAATTCTACAATATACATTAATATCACAGGGACATAATGAACATATTCTCATGTCAAATTTGTTATTCTATGTTATACACTCCTCAGAAACTTGTTTGCATATTCTCATTCAAGATCAATTTCAAACAGAAAACTTATTTGACAACCACTTACAAGGTGAGCTATAACCTTGTTACAAAGTTATAAGACATACCTTATAAAGTTGATTTTTATCTCTATTTACAGCAATTATTTTTGATTTTCGACTCAGTACTCTACCATAGTTCAAGCGGAAATCACAAACAGAACCTATAATTCAAATATAAAAACAATTCTTTACAATTACAACAGCCTAGAGGAAACATGTAGGCCCCTATATATATTTGAGCTGAGAGGAAATCAGTTATAATTTTAATCACACAAAGAGACATTGCCAATTGATTTCTAATATAAATAAACAAATTACATCATTACCTGCTAAAATAACCAGATCAGCTTCTCGTAAGGCATCTCTACGTTTCTGGCGACACTGTATATTACTCTTTCTACCTAATAAACCACGAGACATACCTCCTAGAAAACATGGTATACCCATAGCCTGAAATACAAGATAAAATATATCATAGTTTTACATAGTTTTATGTCAGACTCTTCTGGACCATTTTAAACAGAAAAAGATAGATATGACCATATTTTACAAGGATAACAACTTGTCTACCAGCTGGTCTTTGGCCCAAGCCAAAGCCATGCAGTGTGCAGTGAGGGCATTGTGCTAAACCTCAGACCTCTAAACAAGAGAGCAAGCATCTACCTTGCTGAGCCACATCAGCTTTCTTTTTTTTTCAAATGGAGATTATTTTTTCTAAACAGTACATGTTTTAATTTAGGAATTAATGTTTACCTCGAATGCTTGTCTCAAATGGTTGATATCTGTTGGGGGTAAAGTTGCCTGACTTCCAACTAATATCACTGGTCTCTTGGCTCTTGCTAACAGCTCTTTACATTGTCTTACTAAAACACAACATAAAAAAGAAATCATTAGCTGTGTGGACATGAGTTACATGAGTGGCATCAGATGACTTGGAAAGATTAGTATCCCTTGTGACACTGCCACAGTGTAGATCATATCCTTGAAATGTAATTAAAAGTTTAATTCTAAATTCTTACCAAAAATATCTAATTTAAACACAATTTTTTTTTCAATTACAGTGTAAGTTATTGTCCAAATACGTAATGTCAAGACAGAGTGGAATACAATCATCAAAGATGATATCAAATCTAACAAAAAACAATTACACCATACATTCAAAAGGCAGTCTAAAACAGATCACCTATGATTGGTTGTTTTTATAACAAACTCATCAGACTGACACCTTCTTAATTAGTTTTTACTAATTAATCAAAACATTTAATCAATGTGTGCTACCACTTTCTAATCAGACAAAGGCTCAATAAGACATTGACATCAAAATATGCTTTAACGTTAGATATCACACAAGTGACACTTTTTCCTTGGCATGACATGTGAAAATTCATTCAAATCTGTCAGTAATAGAAAATTGGTATATAAATCCTGGAAAAATGCTAAGGAATCATTCAAAATCATTCCTTCATTAGTAAACTAGCAAACTAAATTACAAAATGGATATGAAACAGCTAATTTTATTTTGTGTTGTTATGGTAACAGTTTCCAGTGTCAAGCCACCAACGTGGTTAAGAAAATCTTACAAATTGGTTAAAACTCGACATCATCATGGTTTGTCTAACAAGTTTTCAAGGCTCCTAATACAGACCTATGACAAAAATTCAACACACAATGGCAGTCTGAATACAGAAGATATTACAGAAATTGAGAAACCAAAAACCAATATAGGCTATGTTATAAATAATGGCAGAAATGTGGAAGAAAGACCAAGAAAAATCCACCATCATGCCCACCCCAAGCATGTTCATGGAAACAGTAAAGTAAATAAAAACAACAACAAGAACGCATGTGGTAAAGTAATGCATGGTGTATGGTTTAAAAATCAGTGTAATATTTGTCGATGTTTTAATGGTTTATTTCATTGTTTACCATCCGTATCTCAAGGCTGCAGTGAAAGAAGACACCCAACCAACTTTCAAGAATATTTTCTATACCCTACTAAGAAATCTACCAAGACAGTGATAACAGTAACATCAAGTGCTGGAAGTGTATCAGGAACTGTATTCAGTATTCTTATGATTCTATCTTTTCTCTTATTGTAAATAATGATTTGTTATTTGTTAGCATTTTTTGTTTATTGTTAAGTTTTAATACTTTGTAAATAAATTACTGTAATTCATTTTCCTTTTCCATTCTTTCTCTGAAAAATCATGCGTCGAATGACAATTTAAAGTGTAGTGCATTCTCATGAAAACTTGGCAGAATGGCAGACAAGGGGAGCAACTTTGGAAGTTTTGAAGTTGGAACATTGCACAAATTCTGATGAAAATCATTAAAAAATTTAACATCAAATTGTTCAGATAAATAATAATTGAGTATTCATACCTTGTGAGTGGCTAGCCATGGGTATATCTACTGGTAATGGACCAGTTGGTCGTTGTTCAAATGCCCCAGCATATAGATTTGATAAATGATTTCTTAAATACCTGCAAACAAGTTCAAACATTCTAAGTTTCAATCCATTTGAATTAAAAAGCTTTCCAACTAAATAGGGCATATAAAAAGCTCTTGTGAGCACCCCAACAACAAATGCAGAAACCAAATTCACATTTCTAGCACAAACACAGAGTCATACAAATAGGGTTCTTACCATTGTATAACTTTATCAACCAAACCTTTCCCAGAATCCTTGATTCCCATTTGATCCTTTACTAGTTGATAGCTATATAAAACATCTATAGGTAATTCAACAAATACTGGACCTGAAATTACCAACATTCATTAGTAAGAAGACATTAAGGCATTATTTCCCAAAGAGCAGGAACATCCTTTCCTATTAGCAAATACAATCCATTTTATGCTTGTTATATATCATTCATACTGAACTAACAGGGTATGAAGATTCCTACAATGATTCTGAGAGCGGAAAATGAGCTCTATCAGTACTTTATGTCAAAGTAAAGATGTGTCAATAAGTACAAACACTAACCTGGTGTATTAGACTGAGCTATCTGTAAAGCTTGACGTAATGTAGGTATTATATCTCTAACAGTTGTCACTGATTTACAGAATTTACATAATGGCTTAAATAATGACATTTGATCGATATCCTGTAGAGCTCCTCGACCCTTAAAATTAAAAACTATATCAATACATTAGGTCACAATAACTGCAATTGAGCAGCTTTTTATACTCCTGATATTCAAATAGAGACAAAGAAAGGAAAGAATCACCCATTTTTCTCAAAGATAATAATCTAGATTCATGAGGATTCTGAATAATGAAGAGAGATTCATGTGCACTAGTTATATTCTTTATGACACAACTAACAAGATGACAGAAAATACCTTTAATAAAGTAGCAGCAGCCCCACCAAGTAACAGTAATGGAGATTCAGCCATCTGAGCATTCTTTATAGCTGTTACAGTGTTAGTTAATCCTAAAAATAAATTACATGCCATTTGAATATAATGACAAAATCGATATGCAATAATTACTACCTGTCTTATAATCATGAGATGAAAAATTATTTCCCTGACAGGATCTTAAATTGCTATCCATTTGTTATCTCTTTGAATAAGAGTCAGTTATCCAGTCCTTTAATTTTAACCTCATGTCTAGAAATGTTAGCATCTATATTAGATAATGTCAAAATACCTGGACCAGCTGTGACAGCACAAACACCAACGCTACCAGACATTCTAGCTACAGCATCAGCTGCAAATGCTGCTGTTACCTAAATAAACACAGCACATTTGTTATCAAGGTTGATAATATCAAATCCATCAAAACAGACCAATAATACTGGTAAATGAAACACTGAAGCTTCAAACCTTAACTTCGAAATGGATGACTGCGTAAAAAATTATTCAGATATCTCCTGTTTGTGATCACAACTTTTTTTGGAGTCAATTTCATTCTTACAGATCAGGCTCAAGAGAATAAAAACTTTATATAGAATAAAACCGTTACCTCATGTCTAGTATCTATTACTCTAATACCAATCTTCTCACAAGCTACTAATATAGGTGATATATGTCCACCAACTAGGGTAAATACGTACTTCACATTATGGTCCTAAAATAATCATTTCATTAGTCCACAAACTGTTTACCATCTAAGCATTTATCTGACTTATATGATAAGATACAGCCTTTATTTGTATCTTCATCTGTACTTCTAGAGCACTTAATGCTACTATGCAACAATTAGCGCATATTCTCTTAAGGAGTGCTTATATATATATTGTTTATTTGGTAATCTTATTAGGCAGTGGGCCTACTTAATTGTAAATTATTGTTGATAATTTGAAAATAAATAAATTTGATCAGATACCTTCAGAACCTGAGCAACAAGTTCTCCTCCATGCCTTGTGGAATCTGCAACAGGCTAAAATCAAATACATATCAATCAATTATAGTAAGTAAAACTTCAATGACAAATAGAATTGATAGTCAACTTCAACTGAAAGACTCTTTTCATAAGTTCATACAAAGATAGGGCAAAAGTCCATTTCAAGCACATGACAGAGTAGAGTAAACTGAGTTTTGATAGATAGCCTATGACAAATTTCAACGAAAAATGCTTCAAAACTGACAAGAAATACCTTGTGAAGATAATTGTAAATGATGCCAAACTTTCTTAGGAAGAAGATTAATCCAACTGACACAGCCGACACGCCTACAGGCAGTGCATATTTGGAAATATACTTCTGAAGTTCTGGGCAGAATTTATTCCACGACTCCATGATGTTTACATCACGTGATACAAAAGATCAAAGTTCAACTAATCGGATTTTATGGTTCATTCGATACCTATGACAAACTCGTAAACTAACATTTTGGCACTGTTTTTCTGTTGAGTAGTCTGTTTTTTCGCGATGATTTTTTATCTTTTTTCGACGAAAATAATAGAATATCGTGGTATCGAACAGTTATAGTTTTATTCTGAGCTGTATCTAAGATTTTAGCTATTAGAGAATACGTACTTTGAGCGATATCGAATGCACAAGCCGGTAGTTTGATCACGTGATAGTCAAAATGGCGGCGGCAATACAAATTATCAATAAAATTTTGGCTTCTGGAGATCATCATGCTATCCTATCATTAATAAAGGGTTTACGCAATGGAATTGTGTAAGTATGAGTTGCAGTAATTTTAAACCAATCACTTGATTCGCAACGTTTTGGCTGGTAGTTAGTGAAGGTTATGGAAATTATGAAATTCTTCAAATTTTCTCCACCCAGAAGTGTGCCACTTCCAGGGCCAGTGCCAGTGGATTCAGTTTGGTAACAGGCCATAACGACATTTGTTACTTGTGCACTAAATTAGTTATTTCCCAATTGATTGACCATTATGGTTTTTGTTCATTCAATAACCAAGTCATTTTGGACCTTATATTTGTTTATTTCTGGACATGTAGTTTAATGTTTTCCAAAAGGACAAAGTCCTGAATGCATTTGAATTTGATGGCCATGCCCCTAATTTTCGTTGCATGGACCAGAATCAGCTTAATTTGCTTTTTAAACTTCACTGCAACTTTCTGTCTTATCTTGCTTTTGATAAGATCTGTCAATAGTTTTTAGTTTTAAAAGGCTAGATATAAAGTGCAAAAGTGTATTCAAAGTGTTTTGTTATAGAATTATCAAAAGGAAAATATAGGCCCTACTGTTAATATACTGGTATATGTATTGATGTTTTTAGGTATGGAGCTAAAGTACGATTTCCACATGCCTTGGTTATGACATTTCTCTTTAAAAGTGATAGGTAAGTCACAGGATAGTCATTTAATCATCACTTACTTTAAACATTGTGCTTCTTACTTCTATTATATGTCATTCTTACAAATGCCAAGAACTCCTTTGAGTCATTTTCAGTTCATTGTACTCTTGATCTGGAGTGAGTGGCCTTTTCATTCAGTCAGATTGACAGATTTTTTTTTACTGAATTCATTTTTTAATCATTCTCACTTGAAATTATCCTTTTTGAACTTTGATTCAATTTTTCAATGTTGTGAAAGTTTATAGGGACATCAAAAATAATTATCGTAAGCTTGTATTTTCTGTTACAGTTTAAGAAACAAGATAATTGGTATTTTACAAGCAACCTATACCCATTCCAAGAATCTAGGTTTATTTGTACTAGCATATAAGACTTTAACCCTCTTAATGCAGTTTGCTCAAAATGAGAAATATAAACCGCAATCATTTGTGGCAGCATTTATAGCAGGTTATGTGATATTTGGCAGATATAATAAAGTTAATGAACAAGTAAGTAGAACGTGTAGTGTTATTACCTTGCTTTAAATTTATCAACTTGAGAATTGCACTCTATGACTTTATGTTTAAATTTTTTATGTCAAGCTAATTTTAGCATCTTAAGGATACAGCCTATCCTGATTTTTATTTTAATTGTGTTTAATTTAAAGGGATAGTGAAGATGTTTTCTAAATATTTTATGTCTCTCGGGAACATTCATAGCATCAATTTGCACCATTCCGATTTTCAGTCAGATGTCTGTGGTTCCTGCAATTCCACCAAAACGTGTTTTTCGCAAAATATAGTTGTATCACATACGACCTTTGTGATTAGTGACGTCATCAAACTCTACAATTTTACAATCCTTAAACATGGTATACAAATCATGGGAGATAAATCTTAGTTTATTATCAGTTTAATAATAGTGTAATATCCAACTTTAGCCTCTTGCTTAATGTGAAGATAAATTATTGATTCCCTCAGATGTCTGCCTGTTATTTTGGAAGTTGATCTTTCTAATTTAATTTTGGTATAAGTATAGCATAAATCGTTTTTGTGTTATTGTGCTACACTTAAAAAGATTGAGATTTTTGCTTTGCATGCATATATGTTGCTTAATATAATTAAAATTGATTTGATTTATTAGTACATGTAATTTGATGATCAATTTTCATGCTTTGCCTATAAGAATTAAAAAATTCTGATTTTCGAATTCTAAAGTGTTTTATATCTTTCACATGGAGTTTTTCATTATTTATGTAATCATGTTTTTGTGATTTATTTCAATAGAATGTGAAATGATGTAAGTGATGAGTCTTACAACTGTATCATGATTATTTCTTCATCTTAGTCATCAACCAAAAAAACTTCCTTTTCAATTCATTTCACTTTCTACCTTGGGTGGCCAATCAGTAAGTGCCAAGAAATCTACCTGTTTTGAACTAAAGGAACTCTTTGTCGACTTTTTCTTAATTTACCCTTAAACAGAGTAGGGAGAAAGAAAAAGTTGGGTTAAATCAGACATATAAATCCACAGTTCTGAGCTGTTGGTTCCTTGCATAATTCTTGTGTAACAATGAAAAAAAGTAAGAAGGGGGAGATAAAAAAGTTGCAAAATGTCTTTTTGATCTAATTAAAAATTCAACCACGAACACTGTTTCTTGAGGCTTAAGGAGAAGCGTATACCACATTATACATTTTCAGGTTTCCACAGACTTGGTTTATAAAACTTTAAAAAAAATTAGTTTCAGACAGTAAATCATATTATGGTAAATAATAATATGCTCTTTGATTAAACCTTTCATTTTGATGTTCATTTCTAAGCATAGAATTTTTCTTTCTATTTTTCTTAAAAATTTGCAAATGTCCAACTTGAAAATTCAGACAAGCATATAAAATTTGTGACCATGGTCATATAATAGCTTACCAAGAAACAAAATATTTTTTTTATGTCAAATACAAGGTTTTATTTTTGTTATTTTTAAAAATACCTCAGTAATTTTATGAAATGTTTCATTATGAAAGATATCATTTAATACTCCTTTTTTTTTTTCTCACCTTGAAAATATTTCACATTTTCTTGAATATCATCATGAATGTCAGAGCGTTGATGTCACTATAACAGTTGTTTTAAGGTCATTGCTACTCTACATATTACTCGTTTGTGTGTAAACTCTGGTAGCATCAGAAGTGTAGACTTCTTGCTGAAATCTTTTATGAATAATTCAATTGAAATCAAATGTAACAGTTTTAACAAGGAATTTAATGTTTGATACCACAAAATCCATTTGAAATACTTCAGTTCTGCTTTCAATTCGACCATTTGTGGACAAAGCAGGTTGAGCACTTAATTGCCAATATCAAGTATGGAGTTCTTAGATTCTTTTTCAAGTTACAGTCTCTGAAATTTGAATCCCTTTATTCACCTTCATTACCATTTTAATTCAAAATTCAAAAATGTAACCAAGACATTTGACTTTATGTCTGATCTGTAGCACAGCCAAGAATTTTGATTATTTGATGATTCATTTTAAATAAAAATTGAAATTAAATTTGTTGGAATGATTGTAATAATATATGATATAAGTCAGGTAAGTAATAAATAAATAATAAAAATAATAACAGATCTAGACAAAGATGACATACACGGAATGTTTCTATCATTACTTCTTCTCTCTTATTTACTCACATTTCACTTGATAAATGTATTACTACATCATTTCCAGACAACACAATTTGTAAGAAAAGAGATTTATTTTCACCTCCTCTCATGAAATAACTCATTTTTCACCCAAAATCTAATGTATCTGCCAGGTATGTGGTTACCAAAACTCATTTCTTTCTCTGGCTTAGTGGAGATGATGAGCAAAGTAACTGATGGGACCAGACAAATAAATAGTATTTTTAACTTCATTTACTTACTATATTTAGAATCTTGTTATATTCAATGTCTGATTGCATTGTACTCATTGTACATTTGACAGGTCGGTTAGTGCCTGTATCTTTATGGTTGAATCAAATGAAGCTTTAAACATTTGAATTTAGCTTTCAAAGACATGCAATTTTCTTTCTGGCTGCACAACAGAGTTGGATCTTTGATAATCAAAAATGGAGTATCAAAATCTAAAAAAAACTTATCTGTAGTTGTGTTATTCATTATCAAAGTATTGTGATCCACTGTCTTAATATTGTTACTCACTCCTATATTAAAGTACTGTTATCCAATGTTAAACTACTGCTATCCACTGTTTAAATATTGTTATTCACTTCACTGTTAAGTTTTGTTATCTACTGAGAAATTGTATATTTCATTGAGTATTTTTATCCTTTGATCAAGTTATGTTATCCGATGTTAAAGTATTGTCATCCTTTGATCAATTATTGTTGTCCAGTGTCATAGTATTGTTTTCCTCTGATCAGGTATTGTTATCAAGTGTCAAAGTAATGTTATCCACAACTACAGTATTGTTATCATATTTTCAAGTATAGTAGTTTTGAAGTATTGTTTTCAATTGTTCAAGTATTGATATTCACCCATTGTTAAAGTATTGTTTTCCTAAGTGTTGTTCACAGTTGCAGTATTAATGCTTATGCTAAAGATATGTTTTCTATTGATAAAATGTTGTTAATCAGCATGAGTTTAGAACATTAGTAATTACTAAATTGAAATATTTTTTTATCTATTTTCAGATTAACTTATATCTTCTATCTAGAATTCTCTATGGTTTAGCTCAATTAGCTGTTAAAAGGGGTTATGTTCCCAAACCTAAAGGAGAAGTATTTCCAATGTTTGCCGCTATTGTGTGGGGTATAGTGTTGTGGCTGTTTGAACATGAAAAAGACACATTACAACCATCTCTTGCTTCGTCTATGACTTATCTCTATCATGATAGCAATACGTGGCATAATTTAAAGGACTTTCTCCTTTATAATAAACCTTCAAAGAAATAAAATAAAATAATAAGATATTGGAAAAACTGTTACTGTGAATGCTTAAAAAATAGAACTTAGAGCCATCTTGATGGTGCTGTATGAGAGCTTGATTTAGAGGTCATTGTGATCCATCATAGCTGTATGAGAGCTAAATGTAAAGTCCATTTTGATTCACCAAGTTTGAATGAGTTAGCCTTTTTTACAGCTAAAAATATGTTATGTTACCAATTTTGATTGGTCAGTTCATGAAAATGTATCAGCCTTGATGGGTCACAAGCAGTGGCTGATGAGAATATATCACAGACCTTACTCTGTTACTTTTACTCTGGTTTGTAACATTTATATCTTATCTTAAAATGAATTATGTTTTATGATGGTCAGGCAATTTTTTTTAGTATATAAGTCCAATGAGCTATGTTTAAAAACCATTTTATATGCCTCTAAATATTTTATACTATTTTAAATTATGTGTAGACATTTAATTGTACCGATTTCAATTTTAATATGTCCAATTATAACTGTGGTTTTATATTGCTGTGACCCTATCTTCTTCAGCTCTGTCAATAGTGCTAACACACATGGACCATAATTTGTGGCTTTCTCTCTATCAGAGTCTATCTATAAGTAAGAGGAGACAAGGTCAGAGAATGACATTCGGACGGGTGGTTAGGAGGTTGGACTGGAAAAGGTACTGGGATACAGTGGGGAGAATAGATTACAAAAGGGGAAGCAGGGAGATTAGACTGGATGGGGTAGTAGGGTGGACGGTAGGTGAGACTGGTTAAGTAGGGTGGACGGTAGGTGAGAACAGATTGGGGAAGTAGGCTAGACGGTAGATGAGAAAAGACTGACTGGTGAGAGTAGAGTGGGAATGTCGAAGTGACAAAAGGGGTAAGAGGAGGAGATGGGCGCGAGAGGCGGAGTGAAGTAAAAGGGCACTTCGCAGGAGTAGCAGAGACAGTGGTGGTATAATGCTATCATATGGGGTTTTCTTTTATATTGAGAGCCACTTATTGTACCTCCGTGTAATGCTTCGAATTACAGTACTCTGAAGACTTATTAATTGTGCCCGACTTCCATCGTTCTTGTGATTTGATGTTGTCACTGAAACCGGACTAAAATTTGATTTAAAACACTTTCATAATTAGTCACAATGGTCGAATATAAATTGCAAAGAATAGCTTTCCTTGAAGTAAAACGTATACATCGAGTAACCTAATTTCGTGGAAACCTATTATCCGTGGATTTCCGGAAATGTTTAATAATTTACATGAGCGACCTTGCGCGACCTCCGCATTATTTGGTTTTTAATAAACATGGGTGTTCTCTACAATATCAGCTAGTAGAATGAATCCAGTAGTTGCAAGCAAGGTAAAATGTATTAATGTATACTTTGACAAATACAAAATGGCGGATTTCAGTTATTACCAAACGTCACCATTTTTTATCGGCCGAATTTCCTTATAATCCCTAGCCCTAATCGGAATTCCAAGTGTCGTCTGCTAGAATGTAGTCCAACGAATGAAGTCACGTGATTAAGTAGCGGATTCCGTGTAAGCAAAAAATTTCTATGGAACACAAAGTGGACCATATTCTTATGTTGTTTCAGTGACTTTTAGCAATAAATCACACTACGTATCTTATTTTGTCACTCACTATTTTTTTTTTTAAATCGTGGTTCTTTTTAAGGAATTGTCACTAGTTATAATGAATTGATATTAAAGATAAATACTAAGAGAAGTTAATTATACCACCCGGTATCCATACAACGTGTTTTTCTAGACTTATCTATATTTCAAACATTGTACACGAAAATAGGTGACGCATTCTGCCGCCGTTGCCAGTTGGTTGCGCATGAAATATCGGTCAAAGTGAAGAATTCATAAAGAAAATTGAAACAAACAAAATTTAAATATTTTGTAGAATTTCTGAGGAAACATCCAAGACATAAAAAAAAATTTCGTGTTGAATCCTTATATCCACGAAAATAGGTTACACCACTGTATAAAACGTTACTTTAGAAAAAAATGGATTCGTATTTAATAAAAATTCGTTATCAATTCAAAATCTTCTGAAGTTAGACTACTAATGCACATCGCCAATGCCGTCTAAAATGATATTATGATTATGATAACTAATCATATTATAATAAGATACAATGGATCTAGCTATTTCGTACTATGTTTGCAAGTGGGGAATACGCGCGTTGCCTTGTATTAACATATTTGCAAAAATTCTCATGAAAAATATTTGATCGAGTCTCTTAACTGTCTTTTGTCGTATTTTGGAAACATGGAAAAAAATTGGTTGCTGCTTCCAACAGAAGCAGCATCTTTTCTTCTGAAAAGTGAGACTGTTTACTGAAATTTAGCTGAACCGTGACAGTTTCAATTTAAAACTATTACCGCATGTTATGTACAGTTTATGTTTATGTTCTCGGACTATAGTTATGATTTGAATGATATAATGGCAAATTGCATGTTAAATGTTACATAATGTTTCACCAACACTTGAGATAATTAATAATATTGACATTCCAACTGGAGTATTTTACATGATAATATGCTAGCCTCTTCACAATGTTTCTGAAATGTTTATATTGGATGGACAGAAAACACTACAACACCATGCAAATGTTGTGAGAAAAAACTATGAATGAAGTACTTTGGTTATAAGCTAAACTTTAAACTGACAAAATGATGTCATTATTTGAATATCTTCTCATAGTTCTTATACTAATCTACTTGACCTACATGGATTATCTTTCCCTTAAAACAGTTTAATTTCTGTGAGAACCCCATGTGCAGGGTTTCTAAATTTGCACAAAGTTTGGGTATATTCTTGTGTTCAAACACCAGCAGATTTTGAATATTGTATTTATATAATAAAGTAATATATGCTTTGAACCATCGGCCTCTTTTCTCGGCTGTGGAACAATAGCCTAAGAAAGCAATTCACAACATTCGGTAGTAATCTGAAGAGCAGAATTTTCTAGGTGGACCGTTCGAAATGGAAAGGCTACAAATCAAGTTTAAACCAAAGACAAAAGACGGAACAGATCCTTCAGATGGACCCACATCGAGGTTGCGACTGTCAGACTGTAATGACTAAGAATTATACTTTAAGTACACAATCTGAAGAAATCTGTAGATGGGTTATGTATAATCTGAGGATTATTCAATTTCATGAATATTCTAAGAAAAGTTTTAAACTTACTATCTCCACTCTAGTATAGCCAGAAGACACCTCTTATCATTAACAGTAATTTAAACATTGTGAAACCGGAATATTCTTCAACAAATTGGAATAAAATTGGTACAATCTTATCACTGCCACAGGCCTTTCCGATAGAAGTAACGGTTGTTACCAACTAAGCAATTTGTTCCATTCTTCTATTCCAATCGACTTCTTAATCTAAATTGTTTCTACAATCTATAACATTCTTTTCTATACGTCTATATATATTGCTCTTAATTCTAAATTGTTTTCTACAATCTATATCATACTTCTGTGATCTATAAATCTATCTATATTGTTTACAGTTACACAATCTATGTTGTTTCTACAGCCTTTTGTTTCTATTGTTTCTACAATCTATATTGTTTTTACAGTCTAAATTGTTTCTACGGTCTAAATTCTTTCTACTTTTTCTATTGTTTTTTTAATATATACTGTTTCTACAATCCATATTGTTTCCACAATCTATAGGCCTATTGTTTTCACCACGAATATTGTTTCTACAATCTATAGGCCTCTTGTTTCTACAATCTATATTGCTTCCACCATGAATATAGTTTCTACATGTACAATCTTTATTGTTTCTACATTCTTTTTTGGTTCTACAATCTATATTGTTTTTTTTTTACTAATATTGTGTCTATAATCTATATTGTTTCCATAATCTATATTGTTTCTTCAATCTACCCGGTATCTATAATCTATATTGTTTCTTCAACCAACAATGTTTCTTCAATCTACATTGTTTCTATAATCTATATTATTTCTACAATCTATATCATTTCTACAATCTATATCATTTCTACAATCTATACTGTCTCTATTTTGTTCCGCAATCTATGTTGTCTATGTATTGTTTCCCGAATCTATTTCGGTATTTCTTTTTCTTTTTAATTGTTGCTGAAAGATTTGAAATGTACCACACAATTTCGAATTCCATGATTGAAATCGTTATAGATCTTCAAGCGGAGGATTTAGTACTATGTATTCTAGACCATATGTATAGTGGACGCCTATGTCAAATAGAAATTAGATTTAATTCATTAATTTGTCAAACATTGTGACACCTGATTATTCTGATGTCAGAAAAAACAATATAACTTAGTAATTGCTTGTTTTACCATGCTGTAGCTTGATCCACGTGCTACCTTGACATTGATTGACACATGTCATCGACAAGAAAAAGTCCACGACAGTCTGCCCTCTACATTTGTTCCTCATTTCATAGCTCATTTGTAGCGAAGGTTGAATATTTACATATATAACAATTATATCAATTTAGTGGCTTGAGTAGTGGTAGGTAATATATTCAACATGCTTGTTCAGCTGCCAACTGGCAACTTCAACATTTCTTATCGCCTTATTTCGTTCATCAGACTCTCCTATAAATTCTTCTTGTTAAAAACGACCATAAAATAAATATTATCATTTAGTTGATAAAACATAATGGAAATTGACATTTATTGCACTTTACGATTTGGTTAGTGTCAAATTATCATGTAGAATCTCATCGCTATAAATTGTGAGAAGATAAAAATGAATTCAAGCCATATGACAATAGTTTCTTTGTGTAGTTTTAAAAATTGTAAAATTGTTGCATAAATTTTAATGCCTTGTTACCGTCTTGTTACTTAAGTATTTGTCTAATGCAAAACAAAAATGTATATGAATGAAGTATATGCTAATTCATGTGTCGGATACTCGATTTAATCATGTGATGGATATCATCATTGGCCAGTGGCACATGCACTTGAGATTTAATCATGTGATGGATATCATCATGAGACAGTTGGACAGGCATTCGAGATTTAATCATGTGATGGATATTATCATGTGACAGTTGGATAGGCACTCGAGATTTAATCATGTGATGGATATCATGATGAGACAGTGGCACATGCACTCGATTTAATCATGTAATGGATATCATCATTGGCCAGTGGCACATGCACTCGAGATTGGGTCATGTGATGGATAGCATCATGAGACAGTGGCACATGCACTCGATTTAATCATGTGATGGATATCATCATGAGACAATGGCACATGCAGTCGATTTTATCATGTGGTGGATATCATCATGAAACGGTGGTACAGACTCGAGATTTAATCATGTGATGGATATCATCATGGGCCAGTGGCTGAGGCACTCGAGGTTGAGTCATGTGATGTATATATCATCATGGGCCAGTGGCTAATGCACTTGAGAATTAATCATGTGATGGATATCATCATGGGCCAGTGGCTGAGGCACTCGAGGTTGAGTCATGTGATGTATATATATCATCATGGGCCAATGGCTAAGGCACTCGAGAATTAATCATGTGATGGATTTCATCATGGGCCAGTGGCTGAGGCACTCGAGATTTAGTCATGTGATGGATATCATCATGGGCAAGTGGCTGAGGCACTCGAGATTTAGTCATGTGATGGATATCATCATGGGCCAGTGGCTAAGGCACTCGAGATTGAGTCATGTGATGGATATTGTCATGGGCCAGTGGTTAAGGCACTCGTGATTTAGTCATGTGATGGATATCATCATGGGCCTGTGGATAAGGCAAGCACCCGATTTAGTAATGAGATTGATATCAAAATGCTTTAAGCACTCGATTTATTCGTGGTCATGTGATGGAAATCATCATGTGTCTTACACTCGAGTTCAGCTTTACTATAGCATGTCGTACATGTTTTTCGAATGTTTTTCATTCTCTGATATAATCTTCTATCTCGCATTTAACTTTTTCATCTTTTTATAAAATGAAATAATACTATGCTATCTATCTAATAACCACACATTGCAAAATCACCATGTAAAGATTAATATACCGTCCTTTGAAGCAACGCAGCAGAAAAACTAAAAGCCATTGTTTGAATACTTAAGAGATAACATCTAAATACTTATACAACAGATCAAATGTAGTATCGTAGGCTTCAAAGGCTGCACCTGTATAGGTATTTATCGTTCTAAACTGTTTAATGTTATAGACCTGTAGAGTTTTTTGTTATAGACTGGTAGAGTTTCTTGTTATAGACTGGTATAGTTTATTGCTATAGACTGGTAGAGTTTATTGTTATAGACTGGTAGAGTTTATTGTTATAGACTGGTAGAGTTTATTGTTATAGACTGGTAGAGTTTATTATTATAGACTGGTAGAGTTCATTCTTATAGACTGATAAGAGTTTATTGTTATACACTGGTAGAGTTTATTGTAATAGACTGGTAGAGTTTATAGTTATAGACTGGTAGAGTGTATTGTTATAGACTGGTAGAGTTTATTATTATAGACTGGTAGAGTTTATCGTTATAGACTGGTAGAGTTCATTATTCTAGATTAGTGGAGTTTATTGTTATACACTGGTAGATTTTATTGTTATACACTGGTAGAGTTTATAGTTATAGACTCCTAGAGTGTATTGTTATAGACTGGTAGAGTTTATTATTGTAGACTGGTAGAGTTTATCGTTATAGACTGGTAGAGTTTGTCGTTATAGACTGGTGGAGTTTATCGTTATAGTCTGGTAGAGTTTATTGTTATAGACTGGTATAGTTTATTGTTATAAACTGCTAGAGTGTATTGTTATAGACTGGTAGAGTGTATCGTTATAGACTGGTAGAGTTTATTGTAATAGACTGGTGGAGTTTATCGTTATAGTCTGGTAGAGTTTATTGTTATAGACTGGTATAGTTTATTGTTAAAGACTAATAAGAGTTAATTGTTACAGACTGATATAGTTTATTATTATAGACTGGTAAAGCGAATTGTTATAGACTTGTAGAGTTTATTGTTATAGACTGCTAGAGTTTATTGTTATACGCTGGTAGAGTTTATTGTAATAGACTGGTAGAGTTTATTGTTATACACTGGTAGAGTTTATTGTTATAGACCGCTAGAGTTTATTGTTATACACTGGTAGAGTTTATTGTCATAGACTGCTAGAGTTTATTGTTATACGCTGGTAGAGTTAATTGTTATAGACTGCTAGAGTTTATTGTTATAGACTGCTAGAGTTTATTGTTATAGACTGGTAGAGTGTAGTGTTACATACGAAATTGATGTGGACTTCTAAAGTCTATAGTTGTGGACTTTGGGAATACATAAGAAACATTGGTTGGAAATAGAAGCTGTTGTTTTAGGTCGACAGTGGTTCCTGGAATTATTGATAAAAGACACTGTGAAAACGCTGAGCACTACGGGTTTGGGTATTAACAAACAATGGTAGACTTTAATTGGCTTTAATCTGACAGACTTACTACATATTTCTACTTTAACAATTTATCATTACTAACAAAACGTTCACATATTTTTTAATCTATGATAAAGGGAAATGAATAAATGTCAAATAGCAAATTCTAAACTTTTTATGAGTTTCAAAAATGATATTTATCTGCACTATATGAAATCTGAAAACCATTTACACAGCAAGTAAGTCTATGGGTGCTAATTTTCATCCAAAAAAATGAATAACAATAAGTTCCATAAACAAACAAACACAACATTCTCTCATAACAAAAACAGTAATATATAATATGTACACAAACATCTTAATGTTTCTATAGCACAAAAGAGTACACATATGTAGGCATAGGCTAAGTTTGAAGCTCTGTGTGATTATTTGGGAAAAGGGTATTGCCTGATTGAACTCGATTTATTTAAACCTATTCATTTCAGTCAAAATTAACCACGTGGTGGCCTGGTAGCATCATAAATCTATCCATTCTTCTGGAAATGTCCAAAGTTTGGTTTTTAGATCTACCTATGGATGGTAGATGGAGTTTGTGGATTGAAATGAGCTAGGACCACACAGACTTGTATCTGTAACGAACAAGTCACTTTAAAATTCCACAACAATACGATATCGAACACCGCATTTATATTTCCTTCGAAATGCATTTAAAATTTAAATTGTCACACTGGCGTCACACTATTGTCACGCTGGCGTCACACTAATAACAACAGTAATAAGTTACATGTGCTTATTTCTGATCATGTCACCGCTACTTTGAATATAATTCCCAGTCCATTTTCTGGATACTATTCAGGCAAACGAAGCATGACCAGGTTCCATAATATATTATTTTCTAAATTCTAACTTCTGGCCATGAAGTACATTGCCATAGTCGAGTTGAGTGACATGATAAATTTCAAGGGAAGGTTACCTAGAACATGAAAAGTAGTTTCTACGCCACAGTTTCTCAGTTAGGAGCTGTAGCTTCATTACTTTGATTTTTGTTTGTTTTCCTTGAACCAGAACTTCCTTTACGATTTTTGTTTTTCCTTTTCCCCTTTCGCTTTTTGTTTTTCTTCTTTTTCTTCCCCTTTCCCTTGCTTCCCTTGCCCTTCCCTTTTTTACGAGATCCCTTCTTTTTGCCTTTGTCCATTTCTCCGGCAGTGATTTCACGTATGATGCCCTCACAAATCTCCCCTTTCCTAATGGCGCGAATAGCACGTCTGAAGTCTTTGTTTTTTCGTTGCCAAAGAGTAACAAATGATACGTAAAATTCATCATTCACTTTATTTCCCATTATGAGATATTTTTCTTCTGTAGAATTCACAATATCACAAGAACACCCTTTTCCATTTTTGATCATTGGAAGCATCTTTTTACGTTCTTTTCTAGAAATATTATTTTTCTTGAAGAATTTCTTCTTCTTTTTCAAAAGAAATCCTTTATGTCCATTCAGAAGGTCTCTCATTTCATTAACCTTAGCTCTTATCACTGAAAATATAAATATGAACAAGGTTTAGTATTTTAAAACATTCTTAACCCAAATCGACATCACAGATTCTCAGGGGTAGGGGATACATTCATATGATAACAGGATACATTTTCTATTGTACTTACAGAAGGATATGATGTAATGCTGTTTTATTTCATTTGAATGAAATTGAAATCAACTGGCCCAATATTTACAGTATTAAAATATTTTTTTTTTTAGTTTCTTTGGTTGTAAATTAGTGAAGACTTCACAGATTTTAAATGGTAGAGGATACATTTCATAGTTCATTAAGATAACAGGATACATTTTTGCACCAAAGGAACAATATGACGTAATGCTTTGTTTCATTCCATTTAAAGGAAGTTGAAATAAACCAGCTATATATATAAGTATAGTATTTGATTATAAGAGAAAGTAGCTTCATTTCATTTAATTGAAACCAGATAAAATACACAACGACTTTGTGATGGGATACACATTTTATTTCATTCTTTAAATGGCAAAAGTAATACGATATATAAACATAGCATAGACAATCCCCTGTTTAAGTTTTTCCCCTGTTTTATACATACAGTAGGCCTAATTATGGTTACGGTGATACATATTTTACTTCATTAAAATATCAACTGCTCATATGGCACCTAGGTTTCTGTACTCTTCGGCTATCAGTTTTTAAAGAGGCAGGTTCGCCATCCGTTTGACCAATCGATTCTTTGTCTCAGAAACGGATATATTTTGGGTGAATTTTTTGGACATGGGCTAAGTTTTTATTGAAGTTTCATATCAAGTGTGGCTTTAAACGAGATTGATGTATAACTTCTGTCACTTTATGATTTATAGGTTGTTATCTGAGCAAAATTATTTTCTCTTACAATAAACGGTTAAATATAAGCGTAGATAATCATTTCGAATATCATATCGCAATAACAAAGATCTGAATCGTCTCACAATAACTCGCTATTTCTGAACCTTATTTTACTCCAAATGTCAAAGTATCCGATTAACTTTTCAGATATTTTCTAAATATTAATGTTACTTGTATCCAGATACTTGACACCTCCTTATAAAATGACCCTTTTTGTTGAATGTGGAGCAGTATGTAAATCTGCCAGGGTGGTTAAGCCGTGATGCAGAGATAAGTATAATGGGTTTATCCGCAGCTATTTTGATGTAATCTTTGACACTTTAATTCGCGTCAATTTACCCATTGAGAAACAAGCTGTTCACAGAGAGTAATGTCCTAAATGAAACATTCTCTGTCACTTGGACACAGTGAACGATCTTAATGAAAATATAGAGAAGGAACGCGTGTATTGAAAACACAGATAGGGCCTATATCCAATGTTTTATGCAAAGCAAAAATAAAAGTACGTATATCACAGAAATACATTCTCTATTCATGATTTTGTCTCAGAATTGAACTAATAAATGTATCCCAAATAGGCCTACTATTACTGAAAAAAGCCTGTATCCACGGCCTTGTATTATCAAATTCAACTATGTATTCCCAGTGCTATAACTGAAAATAGAGCTTATATCTACGATTTGGTGCAATGCAGTTAAATATGTATTCCCTATTTCTATTACTGAAAATATCCAGGATTATGTGTTATACCGTTTTGGTTTGTGAAATAAACCCATACCCCTACTATTATTAAAAATGTAGTTTGCACTATGAAATTGAAATATGTATCCCCTTTAGTAAAATTGGTTTTGTGTAATGAAATTAAAGGAACAGATGCGGCACTTTTTTTACCAATCGCACCTTTGTATCAGAAACGGGAATTTTTTTTTTTAGCATAGCCAGTCGTCGTCAAAGTTGAACCTTTAGTACATGTACCCACGTTTTTGTTGTGTACAACGTTGTATACCTGGTATCTCTAACGAAAGTATAACAATTCTTGGTATAAAAGTTCACAATACAATATTTTTCATGAAAGGAAATCATAAATAAAAAATTATAGTATTAGAAAGACTTACCAAAATCGGCACCACAGTAGTTATCCACAATAGCTTCAAATGTTAGGGGATGTTTGCAGGAAGTACAATTATTATCTGCTGTAACAGTAAAACGTTAGATTTATCTATTTTATTAACATACAGTATATTTTGTTCAACTATATCAGTCTAAATATTTTTATTTTTATTACATTGTAGTCAATTGAGAGTATAAAACCAAACACCATCGTATGTTGAACATCATCAAACACTTAGTTTTAGTGGAATAGCAGGAACTACAGACGTCTGATTGAAAATTGGAATGGTGTGAATTAATGCTACAAGTGTCTCCGATACACATATTTTTTTTGTTTTAGAAAACCTATTTACAATCCTTTAAAACATCCTTCAATGGCCCATCAAACCGCCCACGTGTTTGTCAAGACCGAAGCTGCTAATGGAATGCATGCAGGTCCCACGATGACGTTCCAATCACTTTAATGTCTAATGTGATTGATTCTAAACTTCCCAAGAGCTCAATTGGCTTTAACTAATCTATAATTCTAAAATAACTGTTAAAATAAAATATTAGCATGCATTGTAAAAAAGTTAATATAACTTTAAAAGACGGAAAGATGAAATGGAAAGTTTTTCCCTTCCGCTAAAGAAATTCAGTGTCCCCTGCGTATGTCACTATCAATTCAGAGCAGTCTATAGAGAAAATTTACAATTCCTTAATCTGGATTTGTTGTAAGCTACAATATCAATTTGGTTTTTGTTCCACACTTTTCAAAAGATACTTGATAGATGCTTAGTATATACCTATTACAAAGTTTCTTATAATTATTAGCTAAATCTGTAAGTGGCACATAAGGAGTCTTGCTAAACGCCAAATTGCTAAATTCTCACATTTTTTTTTAAAAGAATACACAATATACTATAATGTTGCAAAATGGCTGTACGAATTTACTGAATTATATATCATTTAGGAAGGGCAAAAACCACAAATTATTATTTACATTTAATGTCTCGAAACGAAAGTCGTTTTAAAAAGTCGACCCTTTATTTATTTAATTATTCAACCCTTGAAAAGTTGGCATGTATTGTTCAGATTTCAATCAAACAATTACTTTGTGATATGTCAAAGCTGAACTGGGTGGGTGCGTACTTAATAGTTTGTTTTACACAAAACCACCCCACTGAGAAAAATACTACCCGTCTGAACTGGATAAACGAGCAAAAATACAAAGCAACAATTAGTTATCAGACGGAAAAAATTGTCAAACTCAAAAGGATGTCGGATGGAAATGTCATTCATAGATATGCACTCATGTTTGTAAAGCTCAGGTGCAGTGCTCTTAGTATTTTCTTAAGTTTAAGAATGATAAGAAATATGTGAAAACTGATATGGGATGCTTGTTCTTATCAATTTGAATTACACCCACTCTAACCGACATGAAGTGCCAATTAAAGATATGAATGATATTGAATATACAATGTCAATATGACATGCTATTTATCACAATAAATCTATTGCCATTAAAGGGGGTGTCCCGTAGAAAAACAACTCATTCTGAGACTCAACGTTCAGAAAACCTTGAAATTCTTAATGTGTTGAATTTTTTTTACTTAAACGCAATTTAAATTTTTAATATTTTGAAAAATATAAAATCTGGATAGCAAGACTACAATGAATTGTTGTGTTGCTTGTAGGCAAATAAAAAGGCTGGATAATCCAGCTCTCACAATAGCCCACGATTTGATGGTGATCTGTAAATTACCTTTGATGACCTTATATGAAAAGTACCAACATCAGATCTACCGGGAATTGCTACACTATGGTCGAAACCAGTAATTTCCAAACAATATTAAAAATGAAACAGACTGATGAGAAGAAAGAGCAATTAAACCAATTCACACGTTTTTCAAATTCTATATATTCTAGTGTCGTTTGCAACCTAAAACAATAAAATTACAACTTTCTGCTCTGAACTGGTCTACTGGAAGTGAAAACCACATTGAAATCTCGATAATGAGACCGACTATTCCTTAAAACTGGTAAATACACCCAAATCAACAGCCCTGATTGAAACTATATCAGTATCTGAAAAACTTTTCACACATTTTTTTACCTTTCATGTTGGCAAGGGTTCTCGAAAAATGTGAATGATTGAAAGCACACGTGTTCAAGTATGTTTCTTTTTCATGCCATATTTATAAAGACATTAATCAATTCTAAGTGATTTTCCTTATCTCTTATTTTCAATTATAGAAAGGGTATTACAGAAACCGGCTTCAAAATTGACTGTGAGAGAAATTTGCCTCGTGTTTTCTTGCAATACGAAATATTTCTAGCCGATGTATGGTGAACTCAATCGAATACAAACTTTTAAAATTGTTTTGGCACAATAATTAAATATTATCACCAAAATATAAAACAAATAATTATAACAGCCAACAAATATGCACTTTGTGACTGTTTGGGAAACATAGGATATCATCTTAAAGAGAATATTTAGTATAATTTGCTTCATTTACTCTACAGGTGGAAAAGATTAAAGGCAAAAAGAATAGTCAATATTGAACCTGAATATTCTCTTTCGATTTCTGAATGCTTTTGTTCATACGACACCATTAAATTTTCCCATTTCAGCACATATTACATTTTTTAAAAATGTCCAGAATCGTCAACTTGATTTACTTCAAGGTGCACACTGAGGAAGTATATTTCCTATTGAAGATGATTATTATTTTGATAACAAAATTTGTTAATACCACCAAACTGTGTTAATATCCACGTTCAAGTTCTACACCATTACATTGGCAATTCAAGATATATTGCGTTTTAAGAAAAAGTGTCCAGTATCGTCAAGGTAATGTAATTTTACTTGAAGGTGCACACAGAGGAAGGATACTTCCGAATGTAGACGATTTTCCTTTTGATAATGATAATGTTTGTTATCCTAACCTACTGTGATACACCGCTGTGCAATTTATTTAGGTTAGAGAAACCATATTAATTTTAGTCTGTCGCAGTTTTATATTCAATAAAGCCGTGTAAAATCTTAGATAAATAATATCTCTAATACTTTTGACCTAATCCTACCGATTGAAATGTCAGACAGTGAAATTTAATTCTAGAGATTAAAGCACACTTGAATATCTTCTTCTCAACAATAACTCTATACTTATACCCCAATCTAGACACTTTTCTACAGTAAATAGTCGCGAATATTATAGCTTGTGTAAATATACAGAATTAGCAAAAATTCTAATGTTAAATTGTTCACAGCCAATGTGTTTCCAACTAGATTTTACTAGAAATGTACATGTGAACTCTTTGACAACCTTACTCATATAAAGCTTGACAATACAGTTGACATACGCTTGACAACAACTAAACCTAAGCAAACGCTTCCTTAAATGCTTGAAAATCAAAATCAATCAGAACATTTGACAATAAAGAAGATTATGGCTTAAAACAGCAAATTCAAGATAAGTTTGACAATCAAATTCCAATGAAGTTTGACAAAGCAACGTTATCTAAAACCTTGAAAACCAATTTAAATAATTAAAAGTCTAGCTTTAGCATAAAAACGAAGAAAACTAAATTCAACTGAAAGAAGACAATTAAACGATTAACAATAAGTTTCCAGTAAGCTTGACAAACAAATATCCAAGAAAAGTTTGACTTTCAAAGTCGATTTAATTAAGCTTGACATTCAAAGTATAGCTTGACAACCAAAGTAAAGTCTGATAATCAAGTCCAGTGAATATTGACAATCAAAGTTTAACTTGACAATCAAATCAAAGCAAAGCTTGAAAATGAAATCAAATTAAGCTTGACAATCGATGTCAAGTAAAGCTTGACAAACAAAGTCTTGACAATCAAGTAATCTGAGTAAAAATTGACGATAAAAATTCTAAAGTAAAGCTTAACAATCACATCCATTAAATGCTTCACTATCAGTGACCTACAAAGATTGACAAAGTTTGACAGCTGAAACCTGGAAAAGTTGGGTATCTGATTCTAATCCTCAGACATGGTAAATAGTAGTCCGAAAACGTCGTAGATATATATGTATCACCTGTTAATTTGCAGGAGGGCACTGTGCAAGAATGCATTTATCAATCTCAACCGTAAACTCCAACGACATCCATAAAGATATATGTCTGATTATTGTATCGTTTGCACGTTAGGATTATTTGATTTAGAATGGAATAAATGGGCATCAGTGGTCCTGCAAAGGGCATTGTTACTGTTTGAGTCATGAAGCTACTGCACGAATCCATCCAACCGGAAGTAAACACTTTGTGCAAAAATTGGAATGTTAATGAAGACTTTCATACACCGTTCCGAAATTATTTCATTTGGCGGAATAGACGTCAACACTATTTTATCGAAATCATGATTCATAATTGATTCCACAATTTGAATCCATCGCCTATTATTGATATTTTTTTTTATTATTCCTCCATATTCAATCATTTCGATATGTTGATTTGAAATCCATGATATTGGCAGCACCAAATTTGGCGCAATTCCTCACTTCCGGTTGAGTACCAACGGAGATGGTATTGATAAAATCCTCAAGAATCTAACTTATAGTCTTTTTAGATTTGAATGTTCTGAGACCTCTATTTGGGGTTTTCTCTCTTTAATTTAAATGCCTGAGGCCTTTATGGAGACAGAAATATTCGGACTAAAAACAAGTGTTAAGAAGATATAGTGTTAGGAAAGTTTGTCAACATGTCTAGTCTAATAGTTCACATTTTACATGTTAGATTAGTGTCACATTCAAATTCTATGTTAAAATGTTACACAAATATACATAAAAAACGTCAGTTCACACGACAAAAACCCGGTATCATTTCAGAAAATAACTGTATGTTATATTCATTTAGAGAATAAAAACTATTCTATTGTTAATTCAAATATGACATATAAAATTATTAATATTCTAAATTCCTTCATCCCATTTATGTGTTAGATGACATATAGAAACTATTTCTTTACAAACTTCAAATAATGGAAATCATGACGTTTGAAATTGCTTTTTGGAATGTATATAGGTTTGAAGTAATTATTTTTGTAAAATAATTTTGATATCAGACGCTGTATGCCGTCACTAACAAATATTTGAGTTTGAGTGACGTAATAATCCACATTTAAAAAATTTGCAACGATTTAAGCTTTTGATTTCTTACTTTAAAGATTACTGTATTCAAATACTAAAGTCAAAGGCATCTTGGAAATAATGAAATAAAATAATCTTAAGCTAATTTTGTCACCCTGACAATGATCATTACCATCCATTAAACTGAAGTTTGTAAGAGAAAAAGGGTGCAGAATGAAAACTATACATTGTACCTGTAATTCTATCATCTAGAAATGAAGAAGAAAAATGCTTGTTATTAGTAAATCATGATGGTAATAATATAATATATTGTTGCAATGAATATTGTTAGAATGTGATATCTGCCTAATATCTCTAATTCAAAAAGTGACATGACGTGCCTCAGATAAGCAGTGAATTTATAAATTTGCTGGATAAATATATGCGTGTAATGAATGGCTATTTAATTGACTCAAGCTGAATGGCGTCTTTAATAGTAAAGATATAGAAAAATGTGGCTTACGTTTAACATGATTTTGTTGTTCAATACATAAATCATTATCTACTGGAAATTTATCACATCTCACCATATCTGGCCAGGGAAATCCATACCGTTGCATTCTACCCATACAAGCTTGCTTAACACTCTCACATAGAGATCGACATGGGAAAATAGGTCTGTCCAAACAAACTGGAGAAAATAAGGAACACAGGAACAATTTAGTGTCTGGATGACAATGGATACCCAATAAGGGTACCCATGATCCTGCTTGGTTGGTAACTTCCTGTAGGGTATCATGATCCAATAAATTGGGCAGTCTCATTCTTGTGTAGCCGATATTTTGACACAATGATAAATTGGATGGAATGTCGATACATTTCGGTCTCTGTATTCGACCACCGCTCATGGTAGCCCAATCTTGATTCCAGTCACTAAGGTAATCACCTTGTCCATAATTATCACTATAATAACGGTAATCGTAATCCCCATACACTGGGTATATTAAACAGCACAACACATATATTATAAAACAACACATTTTCTCCATTTTGTCTGTTCCACTAGAAACTCTTATTCACTAGATTGTGAATAATGCAGGGCAATGACTCTAAAAGACCGTCTTGGGTCTAGTCTATATTCAAATGACATACGATGCACCTAAAGGTTTGAAGTAAATCCATGAAAATGAAAGTAAACTGTAGCACTAAAACCACCACGAACCGATTACACGTCTTTGACCATCAGCTATCCATATTTGAAATAATTTAAATGTTGGTAGACTACAAACGTCTCGAATGCTAAATTCACATGTTATCAGTAGAAGAATGGTGCATGTAAAACAGGTTATCCTCTATGAGAAAATTGTTGAACACTTCTGTTTTGTCGAGTTATTCACTTAATTCATTTAACACATCTTTCTTTGTCTACAGTTTCTTTTCAAAATACATGTCTTCACCTTGTATTCCGCTCCCCTCTTTCAATATGTATTAATGCCTCGAGGGCCGTTATTTCAATCGTCTGGCCAATATTTTGATTAAATTGTTCCTCTCTGGTATGCTACAATACAATATACGACAATTTAAGTAAGATGAATTATGTGAATAAGATTGTGTTTGAATTGAAAATCGGGTTTCTGATGGCTAACCCCCGTCGTTATCTTCACAATTGTAAGCACATGCTCGTTTAAAAGTATTTAATATAGAGTAAAGCGTTTAGTTTACAAGATTGGGTATCCTTCTGACAGCTTGACAGATTTGAAGTAGTAAAGCTACGCCCCATTGGGGGCAGACATAATAAAGTTGATGACATGGGTAAACTTTCGACGTGTCGCTACTAATTCAACTTGTGATAAAATATCTACACTGCTCCGCCTCCTGTCTGATTTCTCGTGTACTTTATTTCTCCACTGTATTTCTCTCTCTCATACCATACGCAAAATATCATTCAAACTGGTTAAGTTTTGATTCTTGAGTCCGTTGTATTCTCCGCAGTCTGTGAGTCAATTCTACTGACTCCAAAGTATGAGAGTAGAACTATTTAAAGTTTTGTACATAGAGTTTAATACCGTCTACAAAATCATACACAGTGTCTACAAAGTCTTAGTGTTATTTATACTGTCTACGACTCAATTATACTATCTACAAAGTCTACGAGTTATTGATACTGTCTACAAAGTATACGAGTCATTTACACTATCTACAAGTCATTTACACTGTCTACAAAGTCTACAAGTCATTTACACTGTCTACCAAGTCTACGGGTCATTTACACTATCTACAAAGTCTACAAGTCGTTAACACGGTCTACAAAGTCTACGGGTCATTTACACTATCTACAAAGTCTACAAGTCGTTAACACGGTCTACAAAGTCTACAAGTCGTTAACACGGTCTACAAAGTCTACGAGTCATTTACACTGTCTACAAAGTATACGAGTCATCTATACTGTCTACAAATTCTGCGAGTCATTTACACTGTCTACGAAGTCTACGGGTCATTTACACTATCTACAAAGTCTACGAGTCATTTACATGTTTACAAAGTCTACGAGTCATTTACACTACCTACAAAGTTTACGGGTCATTTATATTATCTACAAAACCTAAGAGTCGTTTATACTGTCTACAAAGCCAAGGAATCATAAAAGTATGAGAGTTACTTAAATATTGTGCAAAATGTTCATATCATATAATATACCGTCTGCATATTCTGCGAGTCATTTACACTATCCTCGATACTGTCTACAAACTATAAATATAATTCAGATCATTGATACTGTCTTCAAAGTCTACAAGTCATTGATATTGTCTAGCAGTAAAGTCTACTAGTCAATTCTACTGTCTGCAACGTCAACGGGTCATTTATAATGTATACAAAGTCTAATATAAGAGTCATTTATATTGTCTACAAAGTCAACGAGTCATTTATGCTGTCAACAAAGTCTACGAGTCATTTATGCTGTCAACAAAGTCTACGAGTCATTAATAATGTCTGCAAGTCAACGAGTCATTTATGCTGACTACATAGTCTTAGTGTCATGTACTGCTATATACAAAGTCTAAGAGTCATTTATGTATTGTCTGTAAAGTCTTGGAATTCTTTTTACAAAGAAAATGCGTCATTAATATTGTCTAAAAAAATTACCGAGTCATTTATGCTGTCTACATAGTCCGTGTAAGTCATTAAACTTGGAATTCTTTACACTATTTGTCTTTTTGTACACCTATTTAATGAAGATGTATTTACCCGTAGTTCTTTAAGTACACGAAGTTGCATACAGTGTGGGTCTTAATCATGACATCCTGTGAACCCGATATAGTGACAGGTCTTATTAGTTTTTAATTCCCCGTAGACTGGCATAGTTTATTATTATTACTCTAAATACCATTAACATAGTTATAAATATACACTTTATGCATGTTGAACTCATAAATACTGACATAAAATTAACATAAACTACCTTTTATTCCTCATAATAATCCAGTTTAAATTTAATATTTCATTTGATCGAACTCGAAGTTTGTATGTTATCAAATAGAAACAAAAAAAGGTTCAAATAAAGCAATATGGGTTTGCTTTATCCGTCCGACTGATCTTCAAAATCTTCAAAAAACATTATCACCTGTTGGATTTGAATAGCCATCGCTTCTAAACTTGAAATTCTTTAATACAAATAATGAGTAAGCAGGGCCCAAGAGTTGAACCTTGGCTTAACCCGCTGTAACAAATTAGCAAACGGAACTTACCTTACTCTATGTCTGTTATCCTGTTACCACTTCTGAAAGGAATGAGGGAGGAAGTAGGTAATTCGAAAGCGATATAAAAGGCACGTTTGATCTGAATATTTCGCTTTTCTCCTTGTGATCAATTACGAAGTGTGTAAGTTAATCGTCGCCTTGTTACGAGTAAAATGTTAATGAGATGTGAGTTGTTGACATTTTCTATTAGCTTTCTGAAGTCTTTAATGACAGCGCTAATAAAATAACGAGACTATTACTTATTAAGCGGATAATTGAAACACGGTAATTAAACAATGAACAGGTTGAGCCACAAAGTAAACGAAATGAAGTGTCTATTTTGTCACCAGGCTTGTTGTAATAGGGCGTAATGACAATTATCTGCAATGATCGTCCTCTTTATCTACCTTTCACGTTTAGATTTAAACTGTTGTCATTTCCATCTCTTAATAAAGTTAAGGTAATCCATTTTAAAAATATAATTGTTTTATAAGTTATCTTTGAAGATTGCCGCAACTAAAACAACATGTTCATTAAATTTAAGATCTATTATGCCCAGTAGAAATATTTTTCTAGGGAGTTAGTGACAATCTGAATTTATTTTCCTTTCGATTTAAGACCAATCACTTATTATATCTTTTCTATGATGATGTTAAGCCAATTACTTCAAATGATTATTGCTAAAATTAAAAGCAAGATACTTTTAGTTTAAAATTTCAGATAAGGTAAGGGTCACATTAGATTGTGGTCAATATTAGTTTTCATCGAATTGAGCACCTTCTTCCTCCGGCCTTACTAAAAATGCAGACTGTCCCTTTAAACTTTTAATATTTTTTCTGGATTGGGTTTGTTTGAAGTCTGATTCCACAGTTGGTTTGTAAGAAACGAGGAGTGGAAGATAATTTGTTATCAAAAAATCTATTAAACCATTCCCAGAAATGTGTTAAATATTTCAGAGACACATACAATGACATTATTTAGAAAATGTATTCGGTGGTAGTGATTCATAGAATCTTTTCGGATTCCTACAAGTCTATATGATCGAAATTAAATGTGCAATTTTCTTCCTGCAACCTTACAATCTTGCTGTGTCTACAGTTGGTGCACAAAAAACAGAATGACGATCCTCAACATTTGATCTGTATTTAGATTTAGACAAAAATCTTAATGGGAAAATGTTCTAACGCCTGCCACGAAACTGTCAAAGATATAAATAATGAGAGAAAAAGATGAAGCAACAACGTAGTTAAATGTTAATTAACACATACTTGCAATTTCTTTCTCATTCAAATTCCGAGCAAAAAATGTTTACACAGAACTGCAAATCAAACGTTAATAATAATAGATGTATATTGAATTACAATGCTTGTAAAGTGTTGAAATGATATATGCATATATTTCTAAAGTGGCTGTTTTGAATTTCATCTACGTAACGTAACAAAATCTTGATATCATTTAAGACAGTGGTAATAGTGTTTGGTGGGAGGAGAACGGTCAAATTTAGTTCATCTTAGCTCGAAACTTTCCCAATCATGAACATATTTTGAATATAAAGTAACATTTTCTTCCTTCCTACGGATAGCTTATAAATTAATAATTGTGAGACAGGAACACATGACGCCCTACCAGTCCGAGTTTGTCCGTATATAGTCTCAGTTACGATCAGTATCCATTTTCGTAGGGACTGAAAAATCATTTTCAAAAACTTGAACCTCAATGAAATTTGCCTCACCACTAAAAGACCACTACCATCGCTTGAGCAGAACATGACATTGACAACATTTGTTGCTGTCAATAAAATAGCTGTAGGCCAACATATAAATTACAAACTTTACAACTAATATAATTATGATGTTCAACAATTATCAGCAGGGCACACGACGCAAAACGCCATTTACATCAACTTCAGTAACACCTCCCCCCCTTCGTAGCCCCGAAGACATGTTTTGTCGGGCAAAAGTCTCATAACCAGGTTAGAAATTCGGGCAAAGTCAGATATTTCGCCCCCCCTTTCCCTTTGTAGTAGCGAGATAACATGAGCATATTGACCGTAATGTATACTAGCGACCAAGGTTAACAAGATCCAATTTTGGTTGAAAGCAGAAATGGGCCAATGGCGACAACCGATTACAACATCAATTTTCAGTCTTTGTGCGCTCATGTGTACAATTGATCAGATTCTCCCAATTACAGCTAGTTACTATTGTCTGAGCAAAGTAAAAAAAAATTATCAATTGTTTTTATGAGAATTGGAATAGCAGCCTAAATAATAGTACTGTTAGTCTTAGAATGTCTTTGGTTGATAAAATCATATTTTTTTGTAAGTTTTTATGGGAAAGAAACACGTTTCCCAGAAAAGTCGAAATTTTTGGCTGAAAATGGGCCTCTGTAAAAACAAATTTTGAAGACATAATGTGTGCTTATGTTTATAGGCCTATTTTTATCAGACTAAAAGTACTATTTTGAGACTGATATTTCAATTTTCATAGAAATAATATCTGATCGCTCAGATAACAGCAGTCTTTATCTGAGTTTCTGCAAGTCGCAAGGTCGACTTGAACCTTCATTTGAAATATTAATTTTCTCTTTTGTACTTGACCGATTGTCTAAATATTTCACATGAGTAGAATACATCTGGATTAAAAATAAAATAATCTAAATAAGATTCGTGTCCACCCAGAATGTAATGCATGACATCATCATACTTGTTATAGTGGATAAAATAAATATGGTGATGTCACCAAGGTATGACACACAACAGGGCACTTCTGGTCACAACACACAGTAAGAAAGTTTATAGATACACGATAATCTGTTTAGTGTTTACATGTCAAGCTACGTTGACAAAATAAAGTCAACATTGGCACACTTGTCGCCATTTGTTAGTGACTTTTTATGAACAATTAAAGCTTCAAACATCTAAATAGCCACAGTTATAAATCACACGGAGAAGAGAGAGTATAGTCCGATATTCAATTATAGCGGTATAAGGTTAGTTCCCGTAGGCTGTGGCAATCTCCAAAGTTTTATTAAGTACATAATGTGTAATTGTATAGGAAAACAATATGATATTTTAAATACCACCATCCTCATAGATTTCCCGAAAGAAAGGGTTTTTAATATAAAACCCCCAAGAAAAAGTGTTTTATCTGATTTATAAATCGACAAGGACTCATTCCGTAAACAATAAATAGTAATGAAATAAGGGGCGCAACTCGAGCCATCAACCACTGAGCTCAACCACTGAGTTAGACTTACTATTTGAAACACTTTGAAACTTGGCAACTTACGGTGTAGAATGTTCAGGACATACAGGAAATATGACAATGATGCAATAATTTTCTAAAAGGGGTGTAACTTGAATCAACAAACTAATTCAGTCAGCGTGCTAGATTTTTAAATTTTATTAGATAATGCCTTCTGAATTAAAAGTACCATAGATATTTCTATGTCCAAACAAATATGTCACTTTTCTAACTTTATTTCGAATGTACAAATATATACAAATGATTGATTTATGAAAAGGTCCATATCTGTCTGAATGATGATGATGTATAGTGGTTCCAATGGAAGATCAGCTTTCCTTAGGAAATGGAATGGAGTTTTACGTCCTACTTAGCTTTCCTTAGGAGAAAACAACTTTCAACCAAGACTAGGCAAAGTTAGTTTTTATCAAGACTCAATGACATGTATTCCAAAAAGCTATACAAGTTCCATGATCACTTAGACTTTTTAGAAATGACACCTATAGCTGAGATAACAGTTGATTTGGTTCCAGTGATTGAGGTAGTTAATGATGAGGCATGAGGCGCTGAATCCCATTTTGATTTACGTTTCTTGTCATCTGAAATATAAACAATTTGATTTAAGAGAAAGAAAAAAAAAAAAATTTTGCAAGTTCATATTTGAAGATCTTGTCTTCTAGCTTGGCAGATTATGCATAACTATTTACAACTGATGTAATTGAAACAATTAGGAACAACCAACTTATTCAAAGTCATCAGATTTTGGCACTTTGGCCAAGGTAAGAACCAATGACCAAGACTTGTTTGACTCAATCAAACACCACCAAGATTCAAACTCTCAACCTGATATTACCTGCAGATTCTGTAGAATGAGATTTCTTTGTACCAACTACAAATTCAACCTATAAATATAAATATGAAGACCTTTAGCAGAAAGATAACACAGCTCTTGAAGTTCTTTGCAGTGTTCTAGAATATCATAAATTACAATTGAACCAGAGTACAATATTATTTGTGGTTTTGAGCTGCAATATAAATAAATAACGATACTTACTTTGGTTTTATCTTTTCTATCCTTTTCTCTTTTTTCCATTTCTTTCTTTTGAACTTTATCTATAATAAAAGAAGTTTGCGATTTCTTCAAAGAACAAAAAAGTAGAAAGAGCTCTGATTGGTTCAAAATATTGTAATTAGAACCTTGGAAAAAATCTTGTTAGAGGCAAAAAATATCATGTTAAAATGGAAACGAAATTAACATCTGGTTTTAATTAGATAAGACAAAATCCAATTATGAAATCTAACATATCTGAACTGACAAATAATAAACTAAAAACTTTACATTTAACTTACCTAATTCATCATAGTAAGACTCTTTAGACCATAAATAAGGATTGTAAATTTCCTAAAAAAAACATCATTGAACATGTGCGAAAGGATAGATCAGTAAGTAGGGAGTTAGATTGTAGTCTGCTGGGGTCTGGCACCCTCAAATCTTTCTCAGAGCAAGAAATCACATCTGATGCAACTTCCAGTGATTTGAAGAATGCTCAGGGAAATTCTGATACAAAGTGTGGATAATACAATAATTTGATACAATATAAAAAATTTATGGACATATCCTCAGTCTTGTCTTGAAAACAGCTTACAAAAATCAGAAGATTCTAAATTTTGATAATTTGCAATGACAACTCAGTTACAAAAAAAAAAATCATATACTTACAGTGGGAAAATTTGAGCCATGTGAATCTATACTACAAAAGTCTATTAATTTCTCATATATACTGAAAAGAAATATTAAAAATAATAGAGTCAAATATTATCTCTCTTTGGCAGACTAACCATAAATAGCCATATTGATAAGAATGCTTGATGTCTTTAAAATGTTACACATGTACCTTGTAGAGTATGATTAGATGAGGTCAGGGACACTCAATATCTCAGAAAGCATCAACATTATTTTAAACTTCATGCCTTTTTTGTTAATAAGACAGTTAATGAAAATTTACCTTGGGTTTCTAAAATCTTTTCTATTCTGTATAGTTCTGTTTAAATTCAAACCTTCTCTTCTCATTTTCTCATATAAACTAGATATTTTATCCTGTAAAATTATTCATAATCATAGAATTATAATTCAGGATGATGAGGATATCTATCTTTTTCACATCTTTTTTCAGAGCAATTGATGAACGCAAATTGCTGTTTCATTGACATTGGATTACAAGCATATCTAATGGCACATTTCAAAGCTGTAAGTGTTCCTAATGTACATAAAAAGTTTGAAAAACATCCTTACGACTATTAAAATAATAATTCTGCTAATCAAGTCACTTACTTGTAAAGCTTTGGAACATTTACCAGATGGCTCTGGTGGTAATTTTATATCTTCTGCTGGCATATATAATACACTTCTTGATAATGAGGCTGAAATCAGTACAGAAAATAAGGAAATAAGCAATTTCTGGAACGTTACTTATTATGATAGAAGTGAATATAAAAAGCAACACCAGACCAAACATGGTTTTTACAACATTTTCTGTCAAGCATTTTCAATACCTTCATAAATTCAGCGTAATTTCTTATATGATTTATATTCAAATTACTTACAAGCTACTTCTGTTTCTAAACAGCTACCACCCTGGAAAAATAATAAAACATTTCAACAAAAGGTATTAAGACATAGGGTAAACTAGTTATAAAATACAAATCCTATCACTATGACTAATCAAAGTGTTAATGGTTACACATTGAAATTAATAAATTTTCAAGTAAAGCTGTCTCTCTCGAAGGCAATATTTCAGAAGTTTCAAGTTACGACTGCGGAAGGGGAACCTACCTTTGATGTGTTAAATTGATAATCATCTATATCTTCTACTGTGCGTTCACTCTCTGATGAACTTTTATCTTCTTCATGATCATCACCAACATATGATACCAGGGCAGCTGAAATAAACAGATTTATCATTAGACTATTGATAACCAAATATACCCAATGATCAGGACTTTCAATTCAGCTTTCAGTTGGTATTCAAGTCTAAGGTCATACTTTGAAAGCCCAACTTGGATAACCTAACATCAAAATATACTGTCGTCTGTGGTCTCACATTAACAAACCAATGATTAATTTTTTCAACTCTGAAAATACCAGAGAGTTGAGAAAAATGTTATGTAAATTTCAAATGATATAATACATACAGTCATAAAATGAAATAATATATAAGTTTACTTTTCTTAGCTTTCTTTTTGACTGGTGTATCTGTGCCTGGATCCTTGATGCTACTAGAGGAGTTTTCATCTTCAACAACATCAACTTTGGCATGTAATTTATGTTTTAAATGATCTACTTCTTCATCTGATATATTGTCTACAGCACTTGATCCATCATTAGGCATTTCTTCATCAGAAACATCACCATATTGAGATAATAATGATGAAATTGCTGTTGAACTTTCTTTTTTTTCTAACGTCATGGTTTACATAGGCTACTGAAAAATAAATGGTAACTCGCTATGTGTAAAACACATAAATTTCAATCCAATGACAATATTATTACTTTAGTTTAGGCTTGTCTTCAAGTTTAAATTGGTTTAAGTGAAGTGTTTTCGTATTTTCATTTACATGAAGTTCATACAGGAAACATTCTTAAATAATCAACATCAACCCATAGTCATTCTAAATTCTAAGAATATAAATTCTGTTTATTTTGTAAAAATTTGTTACACGAAAAGGAAGATAAGTCATTAGACTCAGTCTCAGACTGTTAACAGCAAAACTGGTTAGGGCCATACACAGAGTGTGAGACTGAGAGTGAGACTTGATGAGAGATTGTCACAATTGTAGTAGTGTAACCACCAATGCAGGATCTTAAAGGGCAATGGTGTAGTCTGTACAAGTATTATAGGTATTTCTATTTAGAAACTAACATTATTTGGGACATAATTACAGTTATGAATCGCTATATTTACTCACATTAAATAAATGTTAAGAGAAGTAACAAAAAGTAAACGACGAAGATTAGCTTGGCTTCCGGTTATAAAGGACCAGTCATTACACTAGACGGGTTGATTAGTTAGTTTAGCTAAAAAATTCCAAACCATTTATTTTTAATTTCAATTGTCCAAAATTGAAACAGGTCAAATTAATGCCAATTGACTTAGATTATGGAAAATATAAGTTTTTGTTATTACTATTCCAAACAAACGAGTTCTCACCGGAAAACTTAGTCAACCTGTCCATATACTGACAGGCAAAGTAAAACAATTTGGACAAAACGCCCCAAATGACTAAAAATTTTAGCTTGGCTTCCGGTTATAAAGGACCAGTCATTTATTACTTTTTATTTATTACATTTATGTCAGAACTTTAGACACGAACCCGTTTCTGATTTAACCAAGGTATCAAAGGCAATACAAGAGTCAACAAGTTTCGTTAGATTTGTCCATTAAGTACGATTTGACTTAAACAGATCTTGTTCTTTTCTGGAAAAACAAGACTACTCGCATTCTTTCAAGATGGCGTCGGAAACAAATCGATAAAAATTGTTTACATCGTTACTGAGGAAGAAATAGCTATCAAATACCCTATAAATTAAATCTTTACAGGTAATTTTCAGAAATTTGAGTTATGCAAACTTTCAAAAATGGCTTGTTTTAAGATATTTTGTTTATTAAAAATGTTGAAAATCTTTTCATGATTTTAGTTAGAAATTTAGAATTTTCTTTCCCTCAACCTCTAGTCTCAAGTCCAACCAAGACTCATATGCAAAAGTAATTTGAACAAAGTCACAATGAATTAGAATGGATTTCAGAACCCGATCGGCAATGCCTTAAATAAGAATATTGTTATATGATTCATGCCCCACTGGATCCTACTTAAAAAAGAAATGCATTATAATTATCATACCGTACATTACATTTAAGTTATTTTTCATGTCTTTAAAAAAGAATAACTGCAAAATTTTGAAAGTAGCCTTATTCCATTTTTGATTTTATTATAGGATAATGTAAACAGATTACAAAGATGTCGGATGATAATGTTCAAGTGGCAGTAAGGGTAAGATATTTTGTGTTGATTGATTTGTATCAAAGTTTTCATCCAGTTGTAATGTAGGTCTATGTACCATATAAATTAGTTAAAATGTTGAAAATATGGAATTAATCTTTATTTATTGAAAGTATCCAATATGTAAATTGTAAAACATATAAAATAATATAACATAATACATTGTCTTGAAGTCAGCTTGACGTGACTGTATAGATTGAATAAAGAATCCTTACTTACCCTGAAAAGTCCAAGAATAAGTACAGATACCAGTATTATTATTTTGATGTCTATTCCTCGTTTCAGGTTCGCCCTTTACTGCCAAAAGAACAAGTAGCTTCTGAACAGAAATGTGTCCGTATTATACCTACATCTAAACAAATTGTCATAGGAAAAGATAAAGCTTTTACCTATGATTATGTACTGTCTCATAAAGTCTCACAGGTTGGTTGACTCCCAATATTGCAGCATTTATTGTGTTAGACCTTGAAAAAAGTAGATAAACTGACCCACTTTCCTAGCAAAATACCCCATTGAAAGTGTTTTTAGCAACCTTAGCTTGAAAATGTATTTCTTTTGTTGTCTTTTCAACATTAATCAAAATTTTCAAGTTATTTTCTCTGTTATTTTAATTAAGTTTTCAACTTATATCATTATGCATCATGTTAAAATTAGATTGATAACTGTACTTTGTACTTGTAGGCTGAAGTTTTTGAAACCTGTGTCTCCCCATTAGTCAACAGTTTATTTGAAGGTTATAATTCAACTGTGTTTGCATATGGGCAAACTGTAAGTATGATAACTTGTATACATGAATATATTAACTGTATGCTTTTTTGATGAAAAATAGTGATGCAGCCTTTCTTTCAAGAGAGTACCTTTCACAACACAGTGCAATCAAATTTGATCTATTTTTTTTAAATTAGATGTTATATTGATATGATAGGGAAAAAGCTTTAGTTAAGATTGTATTTGTGTATGTAACATTAGATATAAATGGATATTTAACTGTAAGGAGTTGGACAAGAATCAACTGGAAGACATTCTCCATGGTCGCTGTCTATCTAAATTCTATTTAAATTGATATCACTTGGTTCCATTTTATCAAGTAATGATATATATTTTAGGGCTCTGGTAAAACATATACTATAGGAGGAGGTAATATTACATCTCTAACTGAAGAGGAATATGGTATTTTACCTAGAGCTATTAAACATATGTTTCAAATAATGCAGGTAAGTTAAACTACTCTTTATTCATGTGCTCTGTTTACAACAAGTCAGAGATCATAGTATGCAGCAGTCAAGGCCTCTTTTTCTCATCCAATCATGTCAGCCACTCTTACATGCATACATAGACAAACATTGATCCAAGTCTTCCAGGCTGGTGAGCATGCACATAATCTAAAATGTGCATGTTTAAACTGATAGATTTAATCAATGTTGTGGTAAATTGTACTGTTTATCTATAATAACCTGAGTTAGATACTTTTTTTGTCTGCAAAATTGATGCTCCAGCTAACAAAAAATTGCCTTATCAGTGAAATGTAGTTTTGCATAATATTAATGATGAGTTATGATTACAGGAAAATAGTCACGTGGAATACAGTATAAAAGTATCGTATATTGAACTATATAAAGAAGAATTAAAAGATTTATTAGACACTGATAGTACCAATAAAGATTTACATGTTAGAGAAGATGAAAATGGAAACACAGGTATGAAATTTTCTTGAGATTCTACTAGTAAGAATCAGTAATTGTTATTTCATTAATTGTATCATCATGATGAAGAACTTATCTTGGTTATCGTTCCACATTAAACTGGCTAACCAGCATCATATTTTTATTTCCTTTATTTCTATTTTTATTCAAACCCACTACACCTTTGCTGACAACAATTAAAATTGCTACTGGCAAGTTATTTCACTGTCAATATTTACCGTTAGAGATTCCAATTGTAGAATATGTAGAAATCATTCAAGGATACAATGTAATTTTTTTGGTTATTTTAGCGTTGAGCTTTGTTGATTGTCCTGTTAATTTTGTTGTCATTATAGTTGTGACTGGTACAAGAGATGTTATATGTGAATCATTAGATGAAGTTATGGATTTATTAGAAGCAGGATCAGCTGCTAGACATACTGGTTCTACTCAGATGAATGAACATTCCAGTCGTTCACATTCAGTCTTTACTATTGTTATTGGTAAGTATTATACGGTTGATCTTATTTTATCATCTGATTCATTGCGTATGAAAATCAACATAATTTTGATTCTTTGGACTTCATTCCCTTCAAAATAGGCATAAAATGGAAGTAAATCTCCATTTTTAGCTGGTCATATTGGTTTAGAACTGCACTTTGATGTAATTGTCAGATTGACTTGAATCAAGATTCTATTGTAAATATGCTGTTTGTCTCATGCACATATTGCTTTTATTCAGTGATGTCAATTACCTCATTTCCAAACCAACTGTCCTGATGAGAATTTCATGTCCAAAGCATGTGTCAGAAGCATGAAATGAGCTTTTGTCAATTATTTCTGAGATTTTTACCCAGTATGTCTTTATGCTAATTGTTGTCCTGCTGTGATATTGGTGATTAATGTTCTATATTAATTAGATTTCTGGATAAACATGCATGTATCTCACACTGTGTAACTATATAAGATATAGACAGGTTATAGTGATTATATTGATTGTTACTGACCTGATTCCTGCAAAATAAGAGTGTAATCTGTATAAATTAGTTTTCTCACACCAAATAATGGCATCTAAAGCCTTTCTGCTTTCCAATTTCTTAAAAAAAAACTTATGCTTGTCCAATATTATTCACATTATCAAGATAGAATTCTATCTATTGGACACTTCTCAGCCATTTTTTTTTCGTCATTTTAAAAATATACTAATAATACTTTTCATTATATAATACTGAATCTCTTAAATCTCGTAAAGAAGGAAGATTTAGAAAAGTTTTCAAACATAACTAAAACACAAAACCATTCTTTGATAAATTAATGTTTTTTCTTGTGTAGGTCAAACATGGCAGGAGTCTGATTTTGAAAATAGTAGAAATAGTAGTTGTAAATCAAGAAGAGTAAGTTCTGATAGTTCTGACTCTTTACCAGGTTAGTATCTTTATACTCTATTTATTTATTTATAATTTTGTTTCATGTCCCTTCTTAGTAATTTTTGACTGATGCTTATACTCTAGATTTGTCAATGGATTGATCTTTTGCGTTCTTTTTTCCTATAAATTTCATGGGCTAAGGTCACAAAGCTAGAACTTGATATTTCTTTGCTTAAAATACAGTTCTAAATAAAGATTGATAATATTCTGAAAGGAAAAGTACGGGCAATTTAACAGATTTAACTTCCCTTACAACATGCTGTGTGATTTCTTTCAGATCTGTCTCATTTTATGTGTGGTAAATTTCATTTTGTTGATTTGGCTGGTTCTGAACGAGCTCATAGAACTGGTAATGTTGGAGATAGATTTAAAGGTAAGAAATGATACTGACTGTTTTTACAAACAATCTTGAGATCAAACAGTACCATAAATATTTATAGTGTGATTTTTGACTATTCATTTAATTTTATTTCTATCAAATATGAAGCAAGGATTCTTTAGATGACATATAGCAATCACTATGCAGGCAACATGAGATATGTATCAAATTTAAGCTATCAAGTACTGATTTTATATGCCTCTCATTGAGTCACATCGGTAGACATTTTGGAAATGCTTCTGTTCTCAATTCTCTAATATCTTCCTAGATACAGTTTAGATACCCACATCTCAATGTTAAATTGTAATATATATTTTCAGAATCTATCCATATCAATACAGGTTTACTATCATTAGGTAATGTTATTAGTGCTCTAGGTGATCCCAAGAAAAAATCTACACACATTCCTTATAGAGATTCTAAAATAACTAGGTTATTAAAGGTAGGTTTATTTACTGCATTTATTTTTTGAATAAAGAAAACCATGGTAAATGCTAACTGAATTCAAGGAATGTTTACTAACAGTTCTATTCAGTAGGTTCTGTATATGAGTTCAATATATTGTATATTTGTAGGATTCACTAGGTGGTAATGCTAAAACATTAATGATTTGTTGTATTAGTCCTGCTGCCTCTAATTTAGATGAATCTCTCAATGCATTAAAATATGCTAACAGGGTAAGTAAAATCCTTGTTCTTCAGTTTACCTTATCCATGTTAATTATCCTTCTTCTTGCCTTTATCATCCAAATTATGAAGTTTTATTTTAGGAAATTAGTAAGAAAATTATACTTATGTAAGTAAAACAGTACGTCAGAGATGAAAACAAAAACAGCCATAAAAAGAAATTTTTTGGAACAAGAAGTTATGAAAGGAGTAAAGAATATGATGATGTATAAACTTGAACATTTGTTTTTATTCTCTAGGCTAGAAATATTAAGAATAAACCTATAGTTAATAGAGATATACAGTCTATAAGGTTTGAAGAGATGCAGTGTGAAATCAAGGTATTTTCAGGTCTATTTCGTATTTAGAAATAGATTCAAGGCCATGCAGTGTTTAATGAGGGGAAATTTGCCAGCTTAATCTTTTTATAGATTCAACACTCAAGAGATTTTTACACAAAGGGCTTCACAGAATGCTTTCTTATTCAGACAATTGCTCTCTTTTGTGTGGGGTTTTACAAATGCGATGCAGTGTGCATCTAAACTTTTACCAGTACAACAGCTTTAGCCTACTCATTTGTTTCTAATTGTCAAAGGGTCTACAATGTGCAAAGTCTGTAGCAAGCGATCCTCTCTGACCTGTATTAGTGACAAGGGAATTCCAGTTATAAAACTCTAAGGCACTATCTTGACGTCTGCTAGACTTGAAGCTGTGTTAGAATGCAAGTTTCAGTGTCTATATATATGAATACTATTTATCTTACTAGGCATTACGAGAAGAGTTATCTAGACAGAGAACAACTATGTTTAGTGTGGCTGGAGGTGATATTAATATGGAGAAAGTTATACAAGATACTAATCATATTAAACATTTAGAGGATAAGGTAGTGAGGTAAGACTATATGGCGGTATGGGTTAGTTTTTCTTGATCTTTTTGGCTCAATGTCAAAATATGATGACCCCATAACAACCAGGTCATGGAATATCTTAAAAATTATATAATGCTCTGATCTCAGTGATATTTTGTGAAAGCAATTTGATGTCATGTGACTGTATTTTGAAAGGGTTAATTTAATTTCAAGTGTTGTTTTTAGTAAAAAATGCATATTTGAAGAGCACTAGCTAAAACTTTATCAGTTGATTGCCATTTGATGAATATTAGTCTAATACTTTATTTAAGGGGATATTATTTTTTTGATTAGGTTACAAACAGAATGTGCCCACTATAGAATGATAGGAGAGGAAGCCTACAAGCAACTAATGGAGATACAAGATAGAAATATTCTTACTAAAAGTCAAGATTTTAGACTCAAAGATTGGTTAGACTTGATGGAAGAGGTAAACAATAATGTTCATTGTACTAGCAATAGCTAGGGTTAAACTCAAATAAAAAAACAACAATATAGTTTCCCCTTTTTATACGCCTACATCTCTCTATGTGGACGTATATCGTCGTCACCCCTGTCTGCCTGCCCGTCCGCCCGTTCGTCCATCCCTCGGTCAGTCCATCCGTTAACATTTGCTTGTAAACGCTCTAAAAACTAGATTTTTTGATGCAATCAAATGAAATTCGGTTTGTGTATACATATTCATAAAACGAAGATCAAGTTCGAATTTGAGCGTTTTTCGACTGTTAGAAGCAGAGTTATTGCCCTTGCCCTAAGATCTTGAATATTTACTATCCGCATGCCGTGGTGGGCATATATGGCTGTGGTCCACTATCATTGTTGATCATTGTTGTTGTGGTCATAGAAGTTTTGAAAGCATTACTGGTAGTTAATCTGCAACAACTTGACAGGTTTATGACTACATATATTTACATTTGTGTGGCCTTAATCTCTCAGAGTTGTCAAAACTGTTGCAGATGTTATTAAATGAGCAAGATTCATCACAAGGATTCTGGTATTTAAAACAATTTTCAACAATTTGTAATGACACCTGGAATGTACATCACAAATTCACAGATAATAAGATACTATGGTATGTAAATATATTGTTTTGGTATTATAGATAAAGAATAGAGTACCATCTACATTAACATCCAGTGAAATAGAAAATCAAACTATTAAAGATTTAGAAAACCAGTTAAAGAAGGTAAGGCGGAGAATCTAGACAGCTTCCTATTTGAAATAATGTTAATTCATTTGCAATTATATGAAATTATAATAATTGATTTGAAGTTTGCATACTTTTGTGTTTTTATTATTTCAGTGTCATGCAGATCTACATAGTGATGAAGAAATATTTGCTGAAAAGTCAAAAGAAGTTAATAATCTATCAGAGAGAATTTTAGAATTGGTAAGATCTCCCTCCTTGGTCCATAATTTTCAAAACCTGAATCTGCTAGCTTGGAATAACATCATCAGGCCTAAGGGAGAGGGCCACCTGAAAAATTTAGATGACTTGAAAATCTTGTTGAGTCACATACTTGAGACCTAGGGCTAGTGATGGACCTGAACATCATTCACAATATTTTGATGTAAATTGTATATTTAAACATTATCTTATGATATTTATAGGAAGATGCAGCTGAAGAAACAGCTAATTCTTTGTTATCAGCCGAAGAAATCATTCAGAAACAAGAACAACAGTTATTACAACAACAGATTAAGATAGAAGAACTTCAGAAGGCCTTAAAGGTTAGCTCAAGCTCCATTCTTCAGTTCTCTCTTTCATAATTCATATACCATAACCTCAACCTCTGTAGTATTAAAGCAAATAGACTTATTTTAGTGACAAAATCAAGGACAGATGAACATGAACCTCTTGGTCTAGTTTTGTGTACATCTGGATGACAATTATAACGAGCAGTTGCCAGGAGACCATCCCTGCCTTGCCTGACCAAAGGGAAAAAGGGACTAAACATACTTATATTATTAATTACAGAAGGCATTAAGTCATGAGAATACTGATTGTGGTGATAGTTTGACCAGTGATAGATTACCATTATCAAATAGAAGACCTAAATCAGTTCCAGTACATTTACATAGATCTGATAGTGTAAGTAGTCATTATCTGTTATATTCAATGAATTTGCTAACTTCACGCAATGTAATTCAGGTTCTCAAAAGCAGACCCAGTTCAATGATCTCTCTAGCGTCAGGCCGTAATTGACTCCTGATTATGGTAGACACCTACGAAGAACTCCTTGTTAACTGTTGAGTTATAATTCCCAATATCTAGCAGTTTACCCACATGAAGGAACAGCCTAAGATATATGGACATTGTTTTGATAATTTGTACAGAATATATAATAAATGAGAAATTTACATGTAATGCTTTTGTACATTATTATATAAGAAAATTAAGATATTTTTTGGGGGTTTTCAGATCAATAATGGAAGTCATAGACCAGCATCACGGAATATTAAAACCAGTCCAGCGCTGTTTTCATTAGAGAGAGTGATGCAGAGTTTTAGAGCTAGAAGTCAGTTGCTTGTGAGTCGGTTAGAAGATCATGATGATGTCCTACATCAAACATTTAGTGATGACAGTTCCCATAGTGACTCAGAGGGGTAAGTAGAACATTTAGTGATGACAGTTCTCATAGTGACTCAGAGGGGTAAGTAGAACATTTAGTGATGACAGTTCCCATAGTGACTCAGAAGGGTAAGTATTCCCACTACAAGTAAGTGTAGGGTTACCATCAAGGGTAAGCCTTCATTATTAGAAAGATTCCTCAGAAGAATGTGAGCTCTTATGTTTATTTTATCCAAGATCTTTTACTGATTTGTCTGTTACCAATAGTAAGGGATTAATTTTGATGTTGTTTCAGGGAAGGTAATTTTGTACGTAAAGGAACATTCCGGGTGAAGAAAGATGGAACTAAAGATATAGAAAGTCATCAAGCTGAACTCAACAGACTGAAATCTGGTAAAATATATTTTAATACGTACCTTGTGTTAGTTTCAGCCTCTTCTTTGCCGTAAAGAATGTGAACAATTTTAACAACTTCATGTGTTCAATGGTTTATTGTTTGTTGCATTAAACCAAACTAAAATGCTGAATTTTGTGTGATTTTTGATTGCGTGATATTTCACAATAATTTAATGACACCCTTTTTTTTTTGTTTTAACCATTTACTGATTGTGCTCAATAAGTAACATTTTTTTTAGATTCAGGATATTATCATTATAAGTAGACTGGATTTTTTCAGATTTAAGATGCAGTACCAGGATATTAGATAAAAGTATTGATGTAGAGGATGGTAGTAGAGATCAAGATAGTAGACTAACATATACTAATATTGACAACACGTCCAGCGCTGATCTACAGAAAAAGAAAATTAAACAGGCTAAATTAAAAGTTCTTGAATCCAGTCAAAAAATGAGAGATTTATCCATCAATATCAGGTTTGTTAATTTGTGGCAATTTTGTCAAAAAAGAAATACTAATTTTCCCTCTTATTCCAGTGCACAACTTATCAGGTACTTCTAACATTAAGTTGTCCAGTTAAGCACATGTGGAAAAGCATCCGGCTGTTCATATGTAACTGAAAAAGCGAAAGCTGTATGAGAGATGACATGACAAGTTATCCAGCATTGGATACTGCATTGAATGGCCCTTTTTCATTAGCCCAAGTAGGTGAACAAACAAAAGAAAGAACCATTTTGTTTACAAGAAAACAACTTAGATTAAAAGGATCCTGACTACTAGCTGGTACTTGGCCAAACCTGGATTATCTGTATCTATTTACAGCTGTGTTGAATGAAGGAAATTCTTTTAATTTTATTGCATTTCAGATTGAAAGAACAGTTAATAGGAGAACTTGTGAGATCTGGTAAAGATGCTGCTCTAATGAATAAACAATATGAAGAAAAAATTAAAAGTTTAGAAAAGGTAAATAAATATAAGGATATTTCTCAGAGAAAATTCACCCTGATCCACCCAGGATATTCTAGTCATTCAGTTTATTAGTCTAAAATGACTGGCAAACCATGTTGATGTGTCAAAGTCTAGATGTCAACTGACTATTTCAGCCTTTGTGAATCAAGGGAAATACCCTTCATAGAAAAGGAATGACAAAACCATGAACTTCAGAAAGGTTTTGTAACCATGGTGATAGAACGGTTTTATTTGCTTGCAGTTATTCTACAGTTCTAGCTTTTCAACCACCTAAACCTGTAGCTTTGATTAAATGTTTGTGTTGTTTCAGATGAAGAATACAGTAGAGAAAGAATTACATGAAACACAGAAGGCACTACAAGGTTTAGAGGTTAAGGAACATCAAGAGATAACAGAAAAACAGAAATTAGAAATGTTAGCTAGTAAATTTTCTCCCAATAACATTTTATGAAAAATGCAACATTTTCCATATTTTTATATCTGTTTGTTTTCACCACATAATGTTTTACAACAGAAATGAAAATGAACTCCTTTTTTCAGTGAATATAAGAAGAAAATTGATGCAGCAAGAAGTAAAATGACTGCTTTACAACAGAAACAAAGAGATACAAAGAAAGTTGCAGATTTTGCTGAGCAAAATGAGAAAAAGTAAATAGACTTTAACCTTTAAAATTAAAGTTTATTTCAAATATTATAAGAGCAAACAAAATCAAACTTTATGTGTATTGTAAAGAGGATTTTCTGATTTTTTTATGTGTATCAGTGACACTGACAGCATTGATTTGCACCATTTCAATTTTCAGTTAGAGGTCTTGTGCAATTTCATTATAACTTTAATGATGAACAATGGTAGCCAAAATATATAAAATAATAACTTTACTGTATTTTAATGTAGAATTCAAGATTTACAACTGGCTGTAGACAGAATGAAACAACAACAAGATAACTTGCATAAAAAATTAAAAGATGAAACTGAACAGAAATCGAAAGTAGAGGTAAGTAATGGGTTATTATTTCATACAATGTTGTATGTAATCACACAATACAAAATGAAAAATACAGGATTATAATTTCTGTCAGCAAGTGAAAGTCTGATGACCTTATATAAGTCTGCTTTCTTATTTTTTTGCAGTTGATCCATTTGATCAATACAATAGGTTTAGTCAATCTTTTTAAAAAATGGTGATCTCTATTTTTAACTGTCTAGTCCCAATCACTAATGTCTTTAAATGATTTTTCTGTAGAGAGATATGCAGAAAGAATTACAGAAAGTAAAAGAATTAGAAATAAAGAATGAACAACAACAGAAGATATTAAAACGTAAAAATGAAGAAATTGCTGCAGCACAGAGACGTCTAAGATGTGGTTCCTTACCACCAGTACAGATGTAAGTTGGATTGTCGTTTAGGTGTTGAAAATTTATTTCTTAGACAAGATCCTGAAATGATAAGATTTTAAAATCTTCTTGTACTGGAATCTAGTTAATATTGTATATCTTTGAACAGGAACTGACTGAGGTAGCTTCTGATCTTTTGAGTATTTCAATCAGTTTCCCCTTATCTGGTACAGAATGAATTGGCAGACTTGGTGAATCTAAAAGTACATAGATCGTCTAGAACTTTGAAAGATTAGGCACATAATTTTCTTGAATTAAAGAATTTTTTCTAATAATTGGCCTATACACCTTTCATTTGATTTTACTACCAGGGAACAATTAGAGAAGATAGATGAACAGAAAAGATGGCTGGATATTGAAATGGAGAAAATAATACAACAAAGAAGACAAATGGAAGGTTTACAAGAGGTATATTTTTACTTTTCATTTTCATATTCTATATATTATACATCTTATATGTGGATATATATTGTCATAGGCCATGTCCATTCCACATTTCACATTTCTTTTTAAATTGATAATCCTAGATTTTAACAATCATCTGTTTTTTTCAGGAATTACGTAAAAGAGAAGATATTATAGTAAGAAAAGAAGCTATATTATCAGAGAAAAGTGAATTAGAAATTAAGAAACTGCGTTCAAGTCAGATGTTAAGTAAGGTAAGTTGAAAATTTGATTGAAAAATCAGTGTGTGTCTGTTTTAAACTCATTCTTTTGGTTCTATAGCACAGTCGGTTATAGTGTTGTTTCTTAACATGACATCATTTGCTTTTTTATGTCCTCAAATGATGGGTGGGTTCTAATCTCGGTTGGCATGTAATAAAAATAATCATCTTATCTTATTCAGGATCTAGTCACATTATCGTCCAAACTTGATTCTGTTGATAAAATAATTGATGAGAAGAAAAAAGAATACAGTGAATCTTCTGATGAACAAAGGACAGCTATTAAAGATGATATGCAGAAGTTGAAACACAGTCGTGAAAAACTACTCAAACGTCGTCTGGTGATTGATGAGAAATTAGGTTGTGGTGAAATACTCTCTAATGAAGAAGAAAGGAGGTAAAAATGTGCTCTTGTTGTATTTCTCAAAAATATAACTTTCATAATTTCTAGAAATAGAAGGATCTGATTGGATAAAATAAACTGTATAATCACCTTTAAGGAATTATAAATCCAGTGTATGAGAGCAATTTATGGCATCTATTTGGACATTCCATATTTTTCATTACATGTCTGTAGTTCCTGTAATTAACAAAAGACATTCAATAGCCATAGTTTGAAAACTCTAAATTTAATCCTGATAGATTTTGTATTATTATTGTATTTAGATTAATAGAATTAGATGAAGCTATAGAAGCGTTAGATGCAGCTATAGAATATAAAACAGATACTATTAATAATAGGAAAGCTGAATTACGTCAATCACAATTACTTACACAACAGGTAAAATATCTTATTACAAATTAGAATGTCATTAAAACACAAGTTATCAACACCTTGGATCAAATATATCTGTACTGAATTCAAGTCCCAGTGTATCAAAATTAACCCCATATCCAAACCAGCTGTGATGAGCATTTCGTATCTGAAACATGTTAGCAGCGTAAGATGAGACCCTTACGTAGTATTTAAATTCCACAAAACAAATTTGGTCATTATGAAATATTCAAAAGCCATGTTTATATTTATCTTACAGAGTGATGAAAACTTGGTGAATAAATTAAACGTATTAAAAACAGCAGAACTAAGATCACTACTGGCTAAATATTTTGAGAAAGTGATAAGTTTAAGAGAAGAAGAAAGACAACTTCAATTATCATGTAGTGAATATGAGGTTTGTGACCAATTTGATTCGGGTTTCATGGTCTTTCTGAAATAATTTTTAATCTGATTGAAATACAAATCTGAAGTGTTTTTCCGTTTCTTTTCTTGATCCGATGAAATTGCTATGCATGTCTTGATCTGTGTCATTTAATATTCAAAAAATTTTGTAAGTAAATACATTGTGTTTTTTTATCTTTGGTCTTCAGGTTAAAGTTGATGAACAAGAAAGATTGATTCGAGAGCTAGAAAGTGCTTTACAACGTACTACATTAGAAATAGACAGGAAATTAACCAAACAACAGAGGGAGTACGAACAGAAGATGCAATTGCTAATGACACAGTTAACAGAGGGAGGTGGTGGAATGGCTAATGGTGAGGGTGGAGTAGATTTAAGGTAGGTAAAATATAGGTATTATTGGTTAACAATTCTATTTGCTGTCAATGTTAATAAATTTAATGAATTACTAGGGGTAATGGGCCCTAATTCCTTTTCAAACCCATTTGGTTAGAGCACAACATTGCAGTTATTGGCCATTGTCAATAGAGCTCTGACTGCTGCAAATGTTCTGATTGTTGGTGTTTTGCTCAAACAGTGTTACATTATTTCAGACTTATTATTTAACTTTTCAGAATACAGCATTTAGAAAAAGAATTATATTATTACAAGAAAACTAGTCGTGATTTAAAGAAGAAAATCAGAGATTTGATTTCAAATGGAATACTAAACTCACAAGGTAGATTTTCACAACAAATATTTCTCTAATTTCATAAATCATTTCAGATAATAGTCTAAATTTGAATAAAGAGCACATTTATGTTAATCACTATCATCATTCAGGCCACCTCTACTGTTCTCCTGAGGGAGGCAACTTTTAATATAGGCTTGATATTTAAGACCACAATGTGACAACAGCTATTACAGTTGAAGTCTCTGCTTTGTATTTCAGTATTTGAAGAATTAGGAGTGTTGAATTCAATAGCTGAAACCCCTAGAAGAGATAACACTCGCAGGTAGGTTGGCCTTGATTATGAAACATTAAACACAACCAATCTTAGAAGGCATGCTGAGAATTTAAAATAATTTCTTTTCTGACTGGATGGGAGCAACAATATTTAAATGGTCTCAACTAGTTACTAATTGGCTGTTTGAATGAAGAAACTTTTTCACAGCTGCATTTTAAAAGAATGATTTACCATTTTAGTTGTAAAATTGTGAAAAATAATATATATACACAACTGGGAATGGTCTGTGACTTATCAAATACTTCTACATGAAAATATGTGTTTGTTTTAGATCCACCAGTGGTAAACATCGAGAGTCAAGTCAAAATGGTGGTAGTACGGATTTACCACAGATTACTACGCCTGTTAAAATATCTCGTCGAGATTTACGACCAATGACAGCAGAGGAGGTTCAGATGAGAAAATCCAATATTGGTAGAAGTGTAAATGGCTCACAGTTACAAGGTTTGTTAACTTCCAGTTCATTGTTTCTATTTTCCAGATCCCTATTTAAAAAAATTTAAAAGAAATTGACAAACCCACATCAAATTGACAATCCATGTTTGGAAAACAAGATCCATATGTAAACAACAAGAACCACATCCAATTTGTAAGAAAACAAACAAATTCTAGCTCTTGTTCTTTTATTTTCAGATTCTTTAGAAACACAGAGCAATAATAATCCTTGGGGTCAGTAAAACACAGATTGAATTATCTCATAAAGGATAAGAAATTCTTTAAGATGAGTCCAATGATATATAATATTATCATATTTGCAACCACCAATGCATTTTTCTCTATAATTTGCCATCAAACTAAAATGATTAATATATATGACTTACAAATTGAAAGTACAAAGTTATTTTTTACATATTTTTATTCTATCCAAATGGCAAGTACCTTCATAATAGCTTGAAGATTCCATTCTCTTGAGAATTTATTTATTACAAGTTGCTTAATTCTTAGCATATCACAGTATAGTAATATATCTATGATATCATAATGATTGTAAATATTGAAATTATTTATTCATCTAGTGATTCAGTCATTGATATTACATGATATCTGGTTTGTAAGTTTAAAATGATAAAATTTACACAAAGTCCCATTAATTTTACCTCTGAAATTTTACTGGACATCCTTGTCTAAATAAACATTACATTCATTTTGAAGAAGACAAAAACAATTGAAACAATGCATGTCTGACTTTTAGCTTACTGACTAAAAATGAAGTGGACTAAACATGATGATGTTTTGAGTGATCCCTAGAGCTGTGTCAATAAGAATTTGTTGGTAGTGTAGTATTTTACATTTAGAAGTACCGTTACTGTATTTACGACAAAATTGATGTTAAGATTAATATCAAAGTCAATATATTTGACTGCTCTTCATGTTTTGAAACTTGCTTAAATATCAATGACTGACTATAGAATTGTTGATTTGACTGAAATTGTAGATATATTTGGTATTGTTTTTAGTTTGTTGTGTATAATATCTAGAAGTGCTGGACATTTAACATTTTTATGTTGCTATATATATCACTGCCTAAATAAGTTTATTGCAGTAATTATATGGCCAGCTCATTAGTTATGTGTCTTTAAGCTGTAGATACATTTGAAACATTCCTGTTGGTGAGGAAGTTGAATTTGATTGGATTCTTTACAAGGTGACTATATTTTGACCAATGAAAAGTATCGTCTCAAAAGTTGCATGTCTCAAAAGCTTTTGAAAAGACACTATCTATTGGTCAAAATATCTTTACAATCTTGCAAATATGTCCCAATTCATGCATGACTAAGTGACACGTAATGAGCAAATTAGAGCCACTAAGTGTCAGACAATTCTTATGTGTCAATATCAAGGAGAAACAGGGTTTTTATTACCAGACATTGATAAAAGTGAAATATTACTAGAATTTTGTCCGTTAAACAAAATGATAGTTGCTGAAAGAAAAATTAGTTTTGGCCAATATTGTTAGGTACAAAGGCTTTTGTAGGTAGAATTTTTTGCATAATGGGAAATATGACAAATCTAATTACAAATTTAACCTAGTATTCATCTGCTATTTGTGTTGATACAAATTCATTGGAATGTAGTTGTTACATCCTTTTGTATTATTCTATATAAATATATATAGATATGTATATCTTATAAACTAGCTCTAATTTTAAGAAAATCCATCCATTTTGTCCATCTCCATTATTCATGTTGTAGATGTCAATCAAACAAACACAAGTTACAATAGTATTCCAGTTGAGCTCAGAAAAGTTGTTTGTTGATTTATGAGGGTCATTCAAAAAGTTTTAAGCCTTGGCAATATCAGAGATGAAAAGCTGAAACCAATTGTATAGATGTTATAAGGTTATTGATAATCCAATTTGCAGATGAATCTCCCTCTGGATGAGGCTTACGACTTTTTGATTGACACTCACTGTTTTTCACTGACAGTACAAATAATACTTTATAAAGAACCTATCCATCCATTTAATTATTTAACTCTACAATTGTCTATAATTTGATGTGCTTGTTAAGTATATTTTTTGTGTTCAAATATTAATGGTATATTTTTATTTCCGTCCATGTTTTTTGTGATAGTTTTATTTAATACATTCCAACTATTATAAATTTCTTGTTTATGAAATATCAACTCCTATGATTGATTTTGTGGTGGTATGGGAAAGGCATTAGCAGGAGGCTGGGGAGGGGTTGTTGATAATGATATTGTACCATCTATCACATTGAGAGCAAACAAGAGAAAAACACGTTTGTTGGATATGCATATAAAGGTGTGACATTTTAAGCTATTTTTAACTGAAGGTTATTTAAATAATAATGTGATTTTTAAAAGATCAGTATCAAGGCCAAGTATGTATTATATAATTGTCCTCATAAAACCATTTCTCTGACTACTGTTTATATTTAAGTGACTTGAAAAGGGTCAATTTTGACAACTACAAACTATATAATTTTCAAATGAAATCAATTTTTTGGGTTCTTTACGGTCTATAGAAATACACATGTAAGGTATAATTATTTAATAATTGAAATAAACACACTTTACTATGGTACATACCAAAGAAACCCTAAACTCCTAGCCTAGTACTATTTTGGCGTTGATGTTTTTAGTCAAAATGATTGACATAATAAAATTCAGAAACCACAATGTCAACTCTGAATATAATCCAGAGTCTAAACCTGTAGTAAGATGTTAGTTTGGTAATTTCTGAAGATGAAATATTAGTCTGCAGTGTCTGCAGGTGTATCAACAGTAACCATGGGAACAAGTCCAATACGAGATATACTTCTAGAAATACTGGAATAATCTTTAACAAAACTGGGACTCAATTCTACATATCCATCACTGGGATTATCAAGATTAACTAATCCTTTCTCTAAACACACAAATCGTGGATCTTTCACAGATTTTTTATACTTGATGCCCACTGGTTGTTGACTTTTTTCACTGACTCCAAAAGTATTGAACATTTGAGTTATACCATTCACTGTTTCTATATTGCCTAAACTTTTGCGCGAAGAAATTTTTGGAAGTTTGACATCTGCATGTCCTTCAGCAGATCTAGATTCTTCTGGAAATTCAAGCCACGTCATATTCTTTTTATTCAAATTGTCAATTTCAGTTTTAAACATCCTCCTCATTTTTTTCATCCTTTGCATGGCAAATGATCTTGTATGTAAATCCATCATTCTTATGGTTCGATGTTTTTCTATTCGTATATTAGCTAATTTCACATCTAACATTTGTTGCTGTGTCATATTGTCATACAGTAATACTCGGGTCACGTTGGTTTTGGGTAAAATTTGAACCTTCTTTTTACCATAATTTGGTTTAATTCTTGGAGGATGTTGTAAATAATTCATATTAAATGGTTTAAATCCTGTTTGTAATTTTGGTAGCACTGTTTCCTTTTCTTCTTTACCATTCTTTTCTCTATGGTCAGACATTCTGAAATATAAGTAAAATTATATCAATTATGACCAAAAGATATTTTTATAATATCATTAAGATAATTCTTTTAATCCTTCAGATTTTCTGAAATGATTTGAATAATTTTCTTTAACCATTTGAATATTTTTCTAAAACAATTTGGATATTTTGCTAATATCAAATGCCTATTTAAACTATTTATATATTTTTCCTCTATAAATGAGATATTCCAAAAAAAATCTAAAGTTAATTAGATATTTTTCTAAAACAAAGAAAATTATTTTTTTAAGATATGTTTTTGCAAATCAATTGAATATTTTTCGAAAGCTGTTTAAACTATAACCTTAAAATAAAAATAAATATCATCATTTTTAGGTATTTAATAAATATTTGAAAATACATGAATCCACTCAAGTTATCATGTTGGCTTAGATTATCATGTCTTAAAAAAAGTTTAATCAAAATGACTAATGTGGTAATTATACTTTAAAATGTTACCAGGAACTTAGAATAATATTGGAAGGAAATTATAAAATTATACTGTAATAAAAATCTATGGAATATCTATATGAATTCAGAGTAAAATTCAATATCCGATTTCCTAGCATAATGTTTTATAAAATCCATTAAATGAATAAAAAGTAATTTGTTTTTCTTTGTAACAAATGTAGTTTTCAAAATAAATATTTCACAATTTATAAGTGGAAAATATTGAAAAATTATCTTGAAAATCTGGATCAAATTCAAATCTTGTCAACAATAAAAGTGATTTTTTAGAACAAGAAAATAGATTTTCTATCTATAACTCATATTTTGTAAACTGCTTTAAGTCAACTGTTAATTTTGAAATAATACCATAACTATATGCCTTCAAGTATATGTACTTTAACTTGAAAAGAATAAATATGAAATTGAACATTAGAAAATAAATGATCGAATGAATTAAAATGATTTACTAAAGACCATTTAATGTTCAAGAAGTTTTTGACATAGTACATTACTTTGTACCAATACAATATCTCTATTGTCAATATATCTTTAATGTTTTATGTCAATCAAATCAAGTTCAAACTTTTCTGTTTTCAATCTTAGGATTTGTTTTGTTAATGGATTATATTTCATGTCATATTAACTTAATGGGTGTGAAAATACAACTTGATAATTTGACAATGTGAAGCTATTACAAACTGTGTCTAATATCTTGCTTGCAATTGCCACCTTTCTTGTATTTAAGATGATTGTAAATGATTTGATTGGATTGTACATTAGCAAATTCAGACAATCATAGCCCCTGATTACACACACAGTCAAATTGTTTACAGTTTTTTTGTACTGATTGGCAGTAGTTATTAGCATACAATCCAATCAAATCGCTGCATTTACAAACTTACATGATACAAGATAGGTGGCTATTGAAGGCAAGTTATTACATTCAGTTCATAATTGATTGACATTATGTATTTTTTTTATAAGGAATTTCTAAAATTGGTGTATCAAACCACAAAAACAAATCAGAATCACATTATTATAAAGTAAGAATGTATCATGGCAAAAAAAACAAAATTGGAAACCATGATTCTTATGGTCATTTTGATCTGATCATTTGCCATCATAAAATGACAAAGCTAAAACAACATGGAGAGAACAAGAAATTTCTGTTTTGTGTGTTATATCCAAAAAGCAGAATACACACTATATTTATATGCTGAAACTATTTTGACTCAAAAAAACTAAAAAATTGACTTCTAAATATTTAAAAAAAAAAAATTCGTATTTACTTCAAAATTTAATGATATTCAAATGATTTTTAATTAAGTTCGCATTTTTTTAAAACACATTTTGTTAAACACTTGTAATTAGACTGGAGAGTAAACCGTGTAATTCACTGTAAAGTAAGAAAATATCCCTACATTCACTCTATTAAAAAAAATAAAAAATTGAAGCCTACCTGTTGTATAAGAACTATTCAGGGAATAACCCAGTTGTTTGAAGTGGTGAGATCTCTATATCATTAAACTTTATAAAAGTCCACTAGAGATTGGACAGACCACTAGAATTTCAATAGTCCACTACAACTCTATGAAGTATGAGCTAATCAAATACTTTTATTTAATACTTTATTCTCCTTGACTCTCTATTCTTCACAGCTTTAATACACCATTAAAATACTTGATATACACTATACTAGATATTCAAATATTCTTTATAAACTCATATTATATACCCTACTATTCAATTCTTTATAATATATGCTTTATATTATATTTTATTTTTTAGTATTGATCATAGAGATTAAAGGAATTTCACCTTTTTTATAAAGATCTCATTTGTAAGTGGTTTAAAGGGTAATGCCGAGACTAATTGAATATTTTTTTGAATGCTAGACTCTGTATTTAGTCTTTTAATATTTAAGACAATTTCTACCAGACCATAAGAACAAGGGCATTTCTATGAATATTCAGATGAGGAGTACAGGTCACAGAATTAATTCCCTTTAATGATAACAGAAATTGAAATATAGAGGGGCAGTCCAAGCTCTCGAGTTCAAGTGATGAAATTGGTGGTGTTCTAAACATAAAATGATATCTCTCACTGACATACACATGAATGGTGATGTCATTATCATACAATAGGATATTGTTGTCTAAATATTTGTTTTATCAGGTGATTGAGTTCTTTCAGCTATCCTTATCCTTATGCAGGATCCAGTTCTCATTCAATTCAATATAAATAGATTGCTGTCACGTCCAAGCCATGTATTCTCGAAACGATCTTAGCGCTAGGATATCCCAGAATCAATGTTAGAAGATAAGAACCTAGGACATCCTAGCGCTAAGATCGTTTCGAGAATATGTGGCCAGGATATTTAGTAATTTCCAATTGCAAATACAATTTAATGACGTCAAAGCTCAGAACTTGTTCAGAGCAGAATTTAAACTACATGTATATCATCTAAAAGAGAAAATATTTAACTACAGCATCCCTGTAAATGCAGAATGTCTTTATTAAACTTTTTTCAAATTTGTGTTTAAGCATGTCAAGCCCATTCACCCTATAATAGTACAAAAAAAGGCTGGGCATTACCTTTAACACAAATAGAAATAGCAGTCAATTTGTATTGATCATATTTGAATATTTAATTCTCAATTGTGTCTGACAAATTGAGCAGAAGTCTATTCAGCATTATAAAAATAAACAAACAGTCTTTTCACAGTTTTGATTGTTAGAGATCTAAATTAAAGTAGGCTATGACTTATGTTGGATATTTCATATTGGTGATTATTACCATTCTGTTAAATATTCTTATTTAAAAACACAGCCTGCCAATGGGCTTATTGCCTGGTAAACTATCTCCTTAAAGGGGTAATCCAACTTGAAAAGATTACAATATACCAATACCAATGATGTGATATATTGTCCTTGTAACTGGGTTATAATTAACATTTAGTGTCAATATTGATTCAGTTAATAAACATATTTATTGTAAATAAAATTACGTGTTCCCAATAATACATTTTCTTATAATAATAACATGATAATAATAGATAACTGTAGTATTTGGGTGCCCCTGTCATATGGGGTGCGGTTACCGGTATATAGGTCGTGCTAATACCCCACTTTTTACATTTGAATGTAAATATATTACCCATAGCTTTCATAATTCCCATACCAGTTTTGCTACAATTTATAACAATCTTTTTAAAATACAGATACAAATGTTCTGTTTTGTGTTTTCTCTTCAATTCAGATTCCACTATGAGTTCATCAAAAGAAAATATCAAGATGCATATTTTTCTAATACAAGCAATCTTATTAAAATAGATACTACATGGACATTTAAACTGTTACCAAGACAACGATAAAGTTGAATTCTGCTCAGATTATCAGGGAAACCTGAAAAATAACATAAAAATCATTTTTAGATTAAGGTATGATCATTTGATGATGTATATAATGCATTAAGCATAGAATCACTTTTCCTAATTTTGAGACATTCTGGAGACAAAGTAAAGGGCAATTTAACTACATAAGTATCATGAAACTTTCAAGGATGCTTCAGTTAACAGTATAGAAGTATTTTATAGTCAAAATAATATAAATTTGTTCAGAGCAGAATTGTAATGTTTGACTGTTTTAGTTGCTGTCTTAATTATTGATATCAAATGTAAGATTGTAAAGATGTAAGGCCATCATTTTTGGTATTAAATGGGACTCAATTAATTTTCCCAAGGAGTTATCTAGGATACAGAATTGTTCACATTTTATTATCAGCTCTAGAAACAGTTTTTTATTGTTGTCTTCCCTTCAGTTACCTCTTTTATGTGACAACTCATAGATATCCGGTATAAAACATATCACTGTGAAACAATTGGTATGATTTGCTGTGGAATTCAATTTTGAAAACATTAGATACTGTCATTGTTTCCCCTCAAATTTCCAGATAAAACAAAGAAATGAAATTTTGTGTCAATACTTACTAAAACTAGAAGGAAAACAAAGTAAATTGGCAATTTCTCTTGGAGTAAAATATCGTAGTTTTAATTTCTCAATTATTTTAGTTTCTTCTTCTGTCCAGAAATCACGAGAATTTAAAGTGGTTATTTTTGTTTTCAAATCACAGGCTGCTTTAAAATCCTGAAAGAAACCAGACAGGCTGACGTTTCAGATTTGATAATGATGTATCCTTAGTAAATGATAAAATCTCATGCTGCCAACAGCTGTTTTGGTAAAAACCCTAATCAAAACACCTAGTTTTTACCAAACCAACAATACCAACAACTAACTAGTCTGTGATAGTCTGCTTAGAAGCTGACGTAAACCAACCAGCCTGCTAGTTTTTAGTCTGATATCCTGTAGTTACTTATGTTTGTCAATACAGCTGAATAAAGTTCCAACTATATGACTCTTATTAGTAATATATACTTACACTTAAGTCATGTGACATTTGTAAAATTGGTCCAGCACCATTTATATAATGACCATACCTACAATAATAAAATATATTCACTGTTTCAATAGTGCTCAATACAACAATTCTAGAGCCAAATAAAAATTGAAATGGTATATCAGATTTTATCTAATTTTATTACCTTTTAGTAAAACACATTGATTTCTTCAAACCAGGGTGAACAATGTCCATGACAATGAACCATTTAAAATCTTTCTTCTCCACTAAATAGTCTTGAAAATAATCATCACTTTTACTTTCTAAAAAATACTTTAATTTGAGGCATTTATCACAGATATAGTCTGTTTCAATATCCTCTTGATGGATATTTTGATCACAAGATTCGAATTGGTCCCATTTATTAGAAACAGGATTGTCTGTCTCTTCACTACACTGTAGATATTTCAACCATTCTTCAGGACAGTTTGGTATAGATGTTAAAATCTGAAATAGAAAAATATACAGAGATAAATTATGGAAGAAAAGTGCCATGAAAATATATCTCTGTATATGGCTATTCCATGGAAATATGTCTCTGTATATGGCTATTCCATGAAAATATGTCTCTGTATATGGCTATTCCATGAAAATATGTCTCTGTATATGGCTATTCCATGAAAATATGTCTCTGTATATGGCTATTCCATGACACTATGTGCCTGTATATGCCATGGCTATGTAGCTGTATATTCAATCTAAAAAAATTTAAACTAAAAATACATTACCTTACTAGATGGTGTAAATAAAAACTGAACTGTTTGTAATTTAGCAATCATATAGTATCGTAATCTACAGTTACTAATACCAAATTGTAGGGGGGTCAATAAAAACTCCTACAAATAAATACAAAAGTACTAATTCATATTATGACAATGAAGATAGTAATATAAGATATTTAAAGATAAGAATCAATAGTGTTGCTAAATTGCAAAAAATAAAAAATCTTAAACTGAAAAGAAATCAACAAATTTGTTTTAGTCAATCCAAAACTATATATTCTTTTGCATTCAAAAGCCAAATATTATGTATTGAATTGTATTCTGACCAAGTCAGTGTCAATTACTCAAAAAGTATTCATCAAAAACTCAAAAATATCAATTAGGTCAATTATCTCACAAATGAAAATATGCATACAATGTTATCAGAACTGTAGACTCTATCACATTCACATGTCAATCATTATATATTTTGGATAAGACAAGGGCAATAACTCAAAAACCTTTCATCATGATATGGCAAATATTGTCTGAAATCTCACCAATATATATATGCATACAACAAATCAAAAAAATAGGATAGAACTGTAGCCTCTGAGGCCTGGCCACACAAAAATCTTTTTATATCATACTTTCATTGACTAAGGTCACCACAGTATGTTGTAATATATAGAATATCATATTTCACTTTAATTCTTCAATGGAAATTTACTTAATAAAGTGATCTGGGTCTCTCTTCAAAACAGATAAAGATGAGGTAACTAAGGTATTTCACAATATTAGTTTTATCAGTATAAGATAAATTGTTTGATGTTGAATTAAATACGTGTAACTACCTGAATATAGATCAGTACCGTAGTCAAAATAACAGTGAGGATAGGATAACCAGTTTTTATCACTAAGGGATCACAAATCTTTATATTTTGAGAAATCAGTATGGATGGGAATTTGAATCTCAACTACCAAGTTATTTTTTTATTTAGTATCTTGTGGATAACAATACAAATAGCTGGTGTGAAAAGTTTGTGCTTGAAAAGTTCTGGACCTAGTGGGACTATGAAATGTGTCTATGTAAATGGAAGATATGTCTGGAAAACCTGTTTATCCTCACATTATGTGAGTCAACGAAAATATAAATGTCCATCAAACTACTGTTTATTTAGCTGTACATCAGAACTATATGATAATTCTGCTATGTATCCAGTACCAACAGTATGTAAATGTAGTAAGGAGGAAATTCGTGATGAATCATACTTGACATTACCATCCTATTGTTATGCACCATCAGTACCAGATGATAGTTGGTACAGCAGATGTCTTCAACAAAAATACAACTGTCCCAATGACCTAAGTATCAGAATTTCTAGAGAATTTGGAATTACAGCGTCTAAAATTCAGAATTTTGTAACAGGTAAAGCAAGACAATGGATAGGAGCTATGAAAAGTTGTTTACAATTTGCCCTGATTCACACAATAAGACCGGCATATTCTTACAGCTGTTTTGACATCAACCAAAAGGCAGCAGATTCTAGAGTTAAATGTTACAATGAACCCAAACGACGAAATAAGAATGATCCAAAGTTATCTATCTGCATGTTGGACTTGAAAGATATTTTCGAATTGTTGTGGAGTTTCAAAACTAGTAAGAACATAGAAATGCCATCAGCCTCTAGGTTTTCATCAGAGATGTTAAATATAGTTCGTAGATGTGATAACTATACTGGTAACACATCCATACCTTTAAAATCTATGAAATATTTGAGGATGAAATTAGGGTACAATGATTTACCTGTTAAAGGATCTAGTCAAAGTAATTTTGAGTTCCGTTATATGATGTTATCAAATGAATTGGGGAACTACATAGCTGAAAAACTTGGCTGGGACCAGAAAAATATTCTTTGGTATTTTCAAACCTTTTATAATGATATAAAAGTTATATACAACCAAAAGCTTTATATCTATGAACAATTTTATGTGTCCATTTTCATAACTGAACATAATAACAGAAACAACAATGAAAAAGATTATTCAACATTCTTAAAAGAAATTGTGTGTGACATTCAAGAAAATCTTACAAAGATTAATGGAAATGTCACTTCTGTAGCATTTGTAAGAGCTCATGAGTTAAGAGAATGTCATGATCTCTATTGTAAATCATCAGTACTTATTGAACCAGAGGATTGCATTAAAACGACCACAACAATCAAGTCTACTACCAATACTGACAACCCTGATATCACTGAATCCTCACAAAGCAAAAATGGGAACACAAAACTGATTTTGGATGGATTCCTTATACATGTATTTGTAATTCTAACCTTGAAGCACATGATAGAATAGGCCTGTTTTTTTTGGTTTCACTTTCCATGTATTCTACTCAATCCATGGTTTTTTTTAATCATGTTTAGATATTGAAATTTGATATTGTACTGGCAAAACACAAATTTGAAAGTCATGGCCTAGTTTGAATAATTCTTAGTATTTAGCATGTAGTGATAAATTTTGAATATTATAATTTTTTTTTATATGTTTTGATGTTATTAGATAGGTATATTTTGTAGTTATATTTTTTTTTATATGTTTTGATGTTATTAGATAGGTATATTTTGTAGTTATATTTTTTTTTATATGTTTTGATGTTATTAGATAGGTATATTTTGTAGTTATATTTTTTTTTATATGTTTTGATGTTATTAGATAGGTATATTTTGTAGTTATATTTTTTTTTATATGTTTTGATGTTATTAGATAGGTATATTTTGTAGTTATATTTTTTTTTATATGTTTTGATGTTATTAGATAGGTATATTTTGTAGTTATATTTTTTTTTATATGTTTTGATGTTATTAGATAGGTATATTTTGTAGTTATATTTTTTTTTATATGTTTTGATGTTATTAGATAGGTATATTTTGTAGTTATATTTTTTTTTACATGTTTTGATGTTATTAGATAGGTATATTTTGAAGTCATATTTTTTTCTCCAAGGAATGAAAATAAGTAAAATAGATTTTGTTGTCTTTTGAAGAAGACTAGTGGTGTCATGCAGTGAACAAGATTATGGCATTACCATTCTATTTTTATATTTCTTCTATACACTTAGTCCAAGAGCTAGCTACGGGTGATTTTACCCCAAAAAACCCAGAAGGTAAGATGGTTTCAATGAATTAGAACTATGACAAACATTGAAAAAATGTGCCTCAGCTGGTACAGATCCGGTGGGTGTGGCCCCCAGGGTATGTCAAAAAACCCTTGAAAGAGGTTTATTTTAACATTTAAGCTACTTGTTAATACATTGGTTATGTTACTACACATATATTCAAAACTCAAAACAATATGAACTGACAAAATATTTTGGGGGGTTTGTGGGTCAGCTGCCCCTAAAAAGTCACCCAACATGGGTCAATTTTACCCCAAAAGCTACACATGCCAAATTATTACAGTATAAGAAAAATTTCATGAGAAGATAAAAAACACAAAAACTGACAAAATATCTTGGTGGAAAAAGGGGGTCAGCTAGCCCCCAAAATCACCCCATTTTGTGACATAGGGGTAAAATATTTTTACCCTAAAAGCTACATATTCCAAATTTTTGTGACATGAAGCTCAACAACCTGCATCATAATGGGATAAAAACTGACAATAAATTCTAGTGGAATGATGGGATCAGTTGCCCCCCAAAATTTGCCCCTTTTTCCCACAAGGGGTAAAGAAAACTGACCATGACCTACACTGTTTATAATTATGGTGAACATAATTTGCCCTTTTGCCCTTATGGGTAAAAAAACAATTAAATTTGTAGTACAGTCCTGAAATTTTGAGGATACCATAGATAGATGATTTACCTTGCACCTGTGGCAGCCTGTAGCCACCTCAAAACACTACTATTTTCAATGTTGTTCAGTAATTGCCCTTGACAGCCAAAATCTTCAAACTTGACATGTGAAGGTAGTTCAAGCTTAGTTTGATCTGATTGTGATAAAACATAGAATGACAGTAGAAAACTTGTTAGATAACACTAGAGATAAAAATACAATTGTAATCTAATTCCCTTTACAATCCAGTCAAACTAACCTGATAATGGTAATGATTAGTTGTAAGCATTTCAATTAACTTATTTCTAGCTTCAGATTCTTCAAATCCTTTCACATTTTCAACCAAAATATAACTTGGTTTCTCTTTACATCTGGAAAGAACATAATGTGTGGAAATTGAATGGAATCAAAACTTAGTAATATCCTTGTAATTTTGAGCATTCAGAATATTTGAAAAACTCCTCTGTTTGTAACCAGGCTACACAACAAAGTTAACTTGCAAGAGTTTACAAGTTTAATAGTTTTAGGAACAAATGAAATATTGAATATATATTTTTACTTACTGATGTATCAACTGTAATATATGAAGAAATGACTGAGTTCTAATATCATTAACATCATTTTTATTACCAACTCTAGTAAATGGTTGACATGGTGGACTCATTAATATAGTATTTATATTCCACTTTTCATACTGTTTTAATGTTAATTTCTAGAAATAACATTAATGGATACTGTTGTTTAAGTACGTACTTGATTTAAATGGAAGGTTCATTTTCAGCAATCTGTATCACTTTACAAAATTAAAACCTAAAGCCAAGTTTGTCAACTCAACAAAAACCTACATTTAAACATTTTAATTGCAAGATAGCAGAAGATCAGATAGCAGAATTGCTATAGCAAGTAAATGTTTAAGGACTATAGGCCTTTATCCCTTTAAAAATGATAAATAGGGACTAATCAATCATGTTAGTAATTCTTACCTCAATTCCGAATGCCATTAAATTATGGTCAGGAAAATTATGTTGATAAATCTGATTAGCTGTTGTATTAATATCTATTGCAGCAATTATTTCATATTTCACTCCACTTTCTATGAAATGAATAATTAAAAAAATCTATTACTAGGTTTGAATACTACAATACTACAATTTATAGTCCTTCTTTATAATATTTTGGTGCTGTGAGTATGAAAATGTAACCCTCTATGAAAGCATGATAATCCTGCCATTTTTCTACATTTGAAAATCTAGAGAATGTGCCAATTAACTTATGGGAATCCTGGAATTTAACTGGAATAAAAGCTAAACTTCTCTACCCCTCTTAAGATGGTGCAAATTTACAATTACTCCATTTATGGGAGTTAGGGCCAGATTCAAACTAATTCATCGTATTTATATCTTATTGACTATAATGTCGATGGCAGCATATTCCATTTGTTTGCTAACTCCTTGAGTAATAATGATTAGAACTATTTTAAAGTCTGAAGGGAGCATCAAAACTGGATGTGGATGTTATTATGGTGACAAAGTTATTAAAAAGTCACCAATAAATGCAGTTCATAAGACAATGATCACTTCCTCTATTAATGTCAAAACCAAAATTGGCTTTACAAAACAGGTAAATGAAGTTTTGACATAAAAATGCATCCTTCTAGTTTAGAAAAAGATTTCTTTGTTGTCTTGATATACAAAAAAAAAAATAAAACAGTAGTTATCTCCCTTAAAAAAAATATTTAATTAAATAATCGAAATAAAATAACTTCTGGTGGCGTACTAAGTACTTTAAAGCAGAACTAGTATCTTGTAAAATGTGTAGCCTAATCACCTTTCAATGAATAATTCATCCCACCAATGCCACTGTACAACTCTAAAACACGTAACTCAATGGAGGCTGCCATCTTTGAAAACAGCGACTTTTTCAAACAATTGTGGTCTGATAGAAGTAGGATTCTCTCCCTTTGACAAGTACTGCATATGGAAAAGACTTCGCTGTGGTCTGAAGAAAAATTAACGAAAAGGAAGTTGTGTCCCTTGGATGATAAGATGGCTGATCAGTCTGCTTTCACGCACCTGTTTTCCTTTGGTAAGATACAAATATTGAATTTTTTCTTGTGCATACCGCCAAGCCAGTGAGTGGAGTTATCTGTATTGGACAAAATATGGCATATTATGATTGAAAATCGATAGTGGTGGTCAATCATCTAATAAATTGTCTTGAAAATCAGTAATTTTGCAGATGTCACAAAGGGAGTAAAATCATTAAATTCAATAGCTTACAGACCGGTTCACGTTGATTGACAGCTGGGAAGGTACATCGGAATGTTTATTTGGAACAGTTTTTTGTCTGCAAACCGATCGCATTTTATTAATTGGATTTAACTTTAATTTTTATGGTACGTTAACTTATGACTTCAAGGTTGAAACCGCATTATAATTTGGGGAATTTGGCTCATCCACGATTTCATCAAGAGTGCAGTCTGCAGGCTTTGTGTGATAAACATTTATTTATTTATGACTCTAAATAGATTCGACAGAATTTTGATTTGAAGTTAATTTTATCCATCAGTCATAGGCATAGTTGACAATGTTAGCCTTTATCTCATCGCTTCTATGTAATTATAGCATTTTATCTACAGTACGGTGCAGCAGGTCTACATATTTTCTTGGCAACTGCTAAACTGTCTAAATAAGTAAACTAGGCCTAACAACACAGTCAACAGGCTTATGAAATATTTTGTTGTGTAGATATTATTAGTAGATCCAGGCCTATTTGCAATTTAAGACAAGACATGGACCGACATTCACTTTAGCTATAGGGATAATGATTATCCATAAATATGTACCGGTATACATGAACCTGTGATGTTAAACCTATTTCGACTAGGTAATGACAAATGCAATGCAACCTGTGGAAGATATGCTATATCGTTGTCATTTCAAAACACTCTAATGAGCTGTTTCTTTTATGTTATCATAGTTTCATAGAGATATTATCAATGCCAGTAATAAAGCAACAATAAACTTTGTGGATGAATGTCATGTCAGTGGCTGATACTGGTATGTTTTTCTCAAACTGTAGGCAATTCAGACATCATATTTCATTTCAAAACATGATAGGCTTACAGATAGCTCAAATTTAGCTATTATACTATTGTGTTCAGATGTGCCACAATACATGTACATTATTTTTTATTCTTGCTAATCTGTAATATATAGTTATTAAAAGTAGAAAAAGTTGACCTATAAATCAAAGCTTTAAATGTAATAAAGTGCTTTCTTCAAGAACAAAGTTGGTATTTCATTGAATAATTTTTCTTTTTCATAGACCAACATAGAGTTGTATTATTTGGCACACCAAATAACAATACAACTCTTACAAGTCCACTGTCCTTCTGACTTTTATACCACCAAATTTGGCAAGCGATCAGAAATCATATTTACAAAGGGTTGTTGCCCCAAGTTGTAGGTCTTTCTTTTTATATCATATATGTGAAAGTTGGCAAATTTATAAATTGCAAAGAATAGGGAGCATTCATTTATTTTTAAAAAGTCTTCAAAATTTAAATGTATTGAACATTTGAACTTTAAAGGACCACAATAAGATAAAATTAGATAGGTCTACTGCCACTGCAGTTCAATAGTTGAGGTATGAATTTCCATATACATGTGAGCAGTGAAAAACTTACTCATTATTTTCAGTGAACCATTAGACACCGTGCAAAGTTATATTTTGTACTAATTAAGTGCTAGTTAGGAATGAAATTTCCTAATTACTGATTAAGAAGCTTCCACATATATCCTAATCTAGTACATAATCAGCATGACCAATCCAGATTATATTGATCAAGCTAGCAAGCAACCAGTTAGTTTACCTCTCCTCAAATGCGTGTGGTTACTTCATGTTACTTTGATTTTATAAATTAAATCATATCAAGTGCTCAAGATGAATTCAGGAATCTAGTGAATTTCGACTCTTGTTAAATCAATAATTTTTGATAGACGTTTGTAATACAGGTAGAGCATGAATCAAGTTCTATTATCCTATCATCTGGTAAAGCAAAGAATTTAACCAGGGTTTCTCAAATACTGGTACATTAGTTAAAGCACCAGTTTTCATATTTGAATTTGTCATAGCGCCATGAGTCTCAGGGCCCTGTTAGAGTGGGATTATTTATTCTCTCAGCTCTGCATACAAAATATGACAGTACCATACTTGAGCTTTGTCAAGCTTACACCAGTTTATTTAAGTATAATATTTTATCAGTGAACTCAGTGCATTTATATCTATGTATTATGTAGGTCTGGAAATATTCCAGAAATAAGGAACCAATAATATACAGTTTTTAGCAAGTTTGTGTGTTAAAAATTTTAACACCATACCATACCAAAATACACCATATTTTAAGGCATACATTTAAATGAAAGAGAATGAATTTTGAAAGAAAAAAAAGGACAATAATCAAACGAAGCAAAATATAATCATATACTTGATAGATTTCCGTATTTGGTCAATAACATTTTCTTTAAGGTTTCAAGCCAGCTTTTCAGAAAGGACAGACCAAAGTAACTGTATATGGAATCTAATCTGCTAGACTGCTAACATAACCCATTAATACTTCTGTTTTATGATAGATGAGTTGAACCTGTTATATTTCTATCAAATAATGACTTTCTTCTTAACTTAATCAATATACAACTCATTCTCATTTCTACACGCAGAGAATTTGATTTCTTTAAGATTGAAAAGAGATGTTTTCTTGCACAGTGATCTTGTGACATCAGACAGACAATTTGGTGCCAGTGATACTAATACTGGACAAAGACTAAAAAACCATAATAAGATCTCTTCAAATTCATTTTGCCTGATTGACTACTTTTTATTTTTAAGCAATACAAACCCCAACTTATTAATTGTTGCTGGGACTGATAATTTGCAAATTTCAACTCTCCAAAAATAGAATCTATGCAATCATTATCAATCTAATAAGATTAAGAGTTGTTTTAATTCAATTCATTTATCTGAAGATCGCATAGCGTGAAACTCGGAGTAACAACATGATACAAATTAATATTTCTGAATTCAATTATATAATTGTAAAGTGTCAAAATATGTTAGCGTCAAATATATGTGGACTTCTTTTTAGTTGGTTGCTGTAGTGCATCATAAATATTTCATATTTTTAACATTCTTCCATCTTATTGACAGCAGAAACCCACTAGACAACTTACTGAGCCACATAGGCTTGCATTGACTTTAAATCTGAAAATAAAATATCTATGGCAACTGGTATAAAATTCCTGTCTAACTCACAAACAGACCTGTAAATTTTTCTTCTACACCTGTTACAAGTATTTAAACCACACTAAATTCTGTGATAATGTTACAGAAATTACAAGATTTTTATAGAAAAAGAGTTAATGCCATCTGTTTTTTGTATACATTTACAGTTGTAATTTCATAGGAATTTTTTTGAACAGCTTAACTGGGTCATTTACTTATTACTTGTAAGTTGTTAATTTACACACAAAGTATTTCAGAATAAACAAGGTAGTTTTGAGGCATATTTTGTTAATAGCTTATCCTTTGCAATGCATCTGTTAATCTAAAGATAAATTATTATTTAAAGAGATTAAGAGATTTCATTACATACAATCCATGTACCAGTATAGAGAGATTTTCTATAATCTAAGGACCAAACAATGAAAAAGTGATGTATGGTATTGGCCATGTTCAAAATCCTGCAATAAGGGAATTTTATTGTCACCATAATGCATCATAATGTTGGACTGAAACGGAGACAACTAAAGGGACAGATGCGACATTGACCAATTGAACTTTAGTCTCAGAAACAGGAATTTTTAAGCTAAGCTAAGTGTTCACAGCTCATCATCCAAATTTGAGCTTTCAAATCCATGTGTGTCCAGAGTTATCCAGGTTGAGGACTCGTAATTTTAAGATACTCTGTGATATATAGAAAAGACATCTATAGGAAAGAAATTCATAGTTTGAGATATTTTTGAAGGAATTATGTGATTTTCTTACATTTCTAATACTTATGAAGACTATTTACATATATTCAAATCAACCCCCAAAATGGATAATCTGTCCCTTTAAGTTGTAGTTCAGAAGGAACTTCAACTTGCAGGCACCAAATAATAGAAGCGCCATTGCCACATGAAATTGCTATGAAAATATGAACATCTGTCTGTAAAACTCAATATAGAGACTTATTTGTCAAACTTTTCCAATTTTTCATAGGTGTTTTGGTAACAAGTATAAACTGCAACAATTTTTCAGTCGAAGAATAAACAATGATTTAGACAGATTAAATTCATGAGATTCTTCTTCACTGCAATCATTACACATGGAGAATAGTTTACTATTTTGGTTTTCCAGCAGGTTATTATTTATCTTACTCTGACTGATTGTATTTCTTTTGTTTTAGATATAAAGAAGTTACAAGGAGTATACTTATAAAGGATATATTATTTTAAGTGAATTTATGGAAAAATAAAATACTACTAATGACTTCGTATTTAGGAAATAACCAGTCTACATCACATCTACATAATGAGTCTTCTGCTTCCTTATTGAAAACTGTCCAAGAACAGGTAAGATCATCAAACTTTCTTTTATCAAACTCAATTTGTGCTTCAGTAAGTCTGAAAGATGGAACAGTTTTCCTGTGTGACACCTATTTCGACTTTTTGGGACCATATTGAGCCCTGGCGTGCCTATGGCCTCCTCCTGGCTTCCAATTCCTTATAATTGCGTTCTTAAATGCTGTGAGGCCCATTTACAATTCTGTGGCCCCTACTCATCCCCTCAGCTCCATCTATTCATTCATGAAAATATCACTGAATATAGCATTGGCTGTATGTTTCTGGTATGGTGAGTAATTGAACTTATTAACAATGCCTTGCAATTTAAAATCTCACTGCTTTACTCTGTGAACATGAAGGTTGTTGTGTTGATGGTTGCTTTTATTCTATATGAATATTTGAAAAGTATACTGGTTCTAGGAAAGATCCTAGGTGTAGAAGAGTAGACGTAAAACTTCATTTCTAGGAATGATCCAAAGTTATTGACACAATTTTCCTAATAAATATTTCATGGTTGAACTAAAATTTAAATTAAAAAGATTCTAATCTATTGATACAAAGTTACTGCCCCTGAATCATATATCCGACAATCAAAACCTTATTTCCAACACATGTTAATGTAAGATAAGCCAGACTTTGATCTCTTCTCAATATTAGTAATATTTCTTGGCTAGCCAGACCAGTTAAAAAGAAATATTTAGAGAGGTTATGACCCCAGGTCATGTATGAAAACAATATGTTATAAATTGAACAATGGGATATTGTATAGATAGCCATTATTAGACATTCCAACAATTTACGCCTTTCTCTTATTCTATGATTATTTATAAGTAGTTGGTTAATGGACTCCAGGTTGGAGAATACTGAACACTCTAGGGTGTATTATTATCACTTTTTGTTCTTTAATGAGCTAGAATTGTCAAAAATTGATATGTATTAATAGAATTATCTAATGTTTGTAAACATTTCACCACTGTATTTAATAAAACTGAATTCATACGTCTTATTTTGGTATTGTTGCAGACATATATATGCATTTGCTTCTCCTTGGAACTTGTGTGCAGGTAGAGGATTTAAAGTGTTTTGGGCTTTTAGAATTTAAAGGGGAATTCTGTAGGTCAAAAAAAAATTTTTTGCATAAATTTTAGAGAACTATATAGTCAAATCTAGAGATTCTGGAGTCTCACTCAGAAATGAACTTTAATCTCTCTTTAATGATAATCATCTTCTTCAACGCCATTACTTGGTTCCATTTTTAGCTCTTATCAATGCTATTGTTACTCTTTAACCAAGTTTATTGTTAAAAATAGATTTTGTTGGCATCATTTAAACTTTGTTGATTAATGTTGATGCTAGATAAAATAACAGTTTATTTAGTATCAGTTGGTGCTCTTATGTTATTCTTACACACACATCGATTTTGATTTCATTGATCTCTCATTGCACACTGTATGGTGTTGCCCATCATCATTAGCTCAATTTGGTGCCGAAGAGTATTTCAATGTATTTGATTAATTTGATTGTACTGCAAAGCCTTCAATAACTGCCTATGTTTAATATAATGGAAGCAATATTGGGAGATATATTCTACAAAATTATCATTCTCTTCAATTTAGTGCATGTTTGTTGGATATGTTGAGAAAAAAAAACTTATTTTTTTAATCCTTAAATTATAAAAGAGTCAATAGTTGAATAATATAGTTTTAAACAACTTGTTCACTGATGTTGTATTCATGAATGAAAAACCGTAATATGACAAGTGTTTAATATTCAGTTTATATGAGTCAAAACGAACATCATTGACATTTTCATGATCTACATAATATCTCAAAATATTTTGCAATCCAAATAATCTTGATCCTACTTATTTGGAATTGAAAACCATTCAATAGTTTTTCAAATAACACTGCAGATAATATTTTAACCTGTATTGACAATGGTGTCCCTCCTATATCACTCTGGTTACTTTTATTAGTTATTATGAAATGTTGGGGTGAACTCAGTTTTTCCCACACCTCTCCTATATCATTACCCTATTCATACCTACTGTATTTCTGATTGTGTATTTATTGTTTATTGAATAGGAGGCTGAGTTTGAACGTTTGGCTTTAGAATTAGACGAAGAAAAGGTAGGCCAAGTTTTAATATTGCTATATATTATATTGAATAAAAGATAGTGGTGAACTATTCTAATCATAATACACTCCTGTGATAAGTATTTATATCAGTCAATTATAGATTTGTATTTGATATACCACCTATATAATCAGTGATTGGTACACATTTCTTGGTATGTACTGTTTCGTACATGTTTTTCCTGTGTTCAAAGTGTTAAAAGCTTGATATCTTTTATTTTGCTCAAACCTAATAAAGGTCCACTAATGTAAAAAATATCCCACTTTAAAAACTGGCTTCCTGATTAGGATTGTGTATCTGAAACATGTTTGCTGCATCATCAGGTGAATTCTAGTCAATTAGAAGGGTTTTTAAGGCTTGTGAACAGGTTTATTTATTTTTCAGATAAGCATGTAGAAAATGTTATTTTATATCTCATCATCATATACCTCATAAATCACAATCAATATATTATTACAAAGTTACATTTCACTTATTGATTCTGCTAAACGTCCATACAATTACCTCATTCCTTCACAAAATAAGAAAATTTAAGATAACCTATTACATGACTTATAACCTTCATCATACATGTAATGTGTGGTTATTTGAATAGAGTATGCAGTATTATACTGTTTAGAATTTCAAGAAAAATGAAGAGCTATCTCAAAAACCATTTCAGTCAAATGGTTTTTGAGATAGTGAAGTGATGTCACATCTGTAGAATAAGTACTGTACTTATATGTTCATATATTAGATATATATTATGGATATATACTATAATGATGACTAGGTATAATTTATGAATCATTGTGATTAATAAGAATAATGATGATGTTTTTATATTGATGATATTAGTAATCATTGATTGATTATTGAATATATATTATCTCTGTCTTGTCAGTGATTGATTATTACTGATGCTGTAGGATTGAAATTATGTCAAACCAACTATTAATATCTATTCTGGAACTTATGCTTGTTATTTTGGCTTTCTTTAAGATTTTAAGAACAATGACCATGTGCCTTAATATGTTAAAGATTTTGTATATGAAAGAAAAATCGGGCATAGCTTGAGCGTAAAAAACCCGAACTTGCTTACAAATTTTATAGCTTTGTACTCTTGCCTTTTTATAAGCAAAATAGTTTTTTTTTTAAAATATCCTTAAAATCCATAACTGTTTGTACAGATTCCTATGAGAACTTCAGTTTCAGATGTATTTTACAAAGGTAGGAGAGACTCATAGTATCTAAAGTAACTATAATACTAATGCTGAGTTACATATGTTTATTAGATTTAACTACCTAGTTATGAATGTATACAAATTCTTAAGAAGTTTACAATAGCTATAGGGCTGATATACACTCTTACTTATTTATGATTTTATTATTCTTACTGGCACTGTTCAGTTTGCCTCTTATGTTTTAACAGAAACCTTAGTGAGTTAGACTCTTGCTCATTCATTCAATTCCAGCATAAGCTGAGATAATGCCTTCAGATATTTTTTACCAACAAAAAAACTAAGGCTCTGTTTTCTACTCATTTTAAAGATCCCTGGTCAGTTGGAAATTAAAAAAGTAGGCTAATGCCAGTGTGCCGGCAAAATTTCAACCTGATCTTGAAAAGTAGGAGGTAAAACTCTATTTATATTATTTCATTTCTTATATTTGAACAGAAATATAAAATAAATTGTGGTTGAGCCTTGAGTAGTATTTCATAAGTTTTCATATTATTTACCGTCATTATAGGTAATAAAAACAGCAATATTTGTTCAATGAGTCAAACTGTGACATAGCCATTGAACAAGTAGTTGTTTCATTGAGAGTGATTCTATACCCTTGATATTTCTTTTCTCTACTGCTTATTCTATAGAAAATAAATATTTAGTATACTTGATTAGAGAAGAAAAATAACATTTATTACGGTATCTTTTGATGTTGAAGTCTTTTAATTAAAAATATCTCAACTAAGGTGAGATTTCTCGTACATTTTTGTAGACAAAGAAAATATGTACATATACTCTTCCTTCAAATCAGATTGTGATTCCAAAAAAATTATATTTTGTGACAAGAAAAACAATAATTCTGTTAATATATTGAGAAAGGCTAATCCAAAGTCAAGGTATCATGAATGAGTTATTGCCCTTTGTTGAATCGAGCTTGAAATAGGATCTACATAAAAGCTTCCAGTGTACATTTTTCCTTTAAAAATTGACTGTACATGTATTAAGTATTAAGATATGCAGACACACTATGTCAAAAAAGATTTGCTTCTTGTCTGTTAACTTGTTACTATAATTAATCTAATTCAATGAACCTAATTTAATTTGATGTGAGTTCCTTGTCTGAAAAGTTTTCTTTCTGAATACTTTCTTCATTGGAATGTGGTGTTTTATATATATATTTATAAATGATAGTTATCAGTTGGATAAGAGAAAAATTAAAATTCTTCCTCGTCAAAATTGCCTAATATTAAAACATGCCCGAGGCTAGTTAGATTGACTAGATGCAGGTTTAAGTTATTGTAGTGTATATTTAGGTTAGGTCCACACCAGATTGCCTCTATTTGTTTTCAGCGTGACCTGTGGAGCTGGGGTGACACTATATAGCCTTTACTATACAGGAATGTCAGTAATGTAGTCAATAGAGGGCGTGGTTTAGACATCACTGATTTTCATCTGACTTTGTCCGTTTGGTGCATGGTGACATCATCATTTTCAAGGTGTGTTTTGTCTTTACTTTTGACATTGAAAATAAGTGAAGAGTTAAGAGTTGTCAATCAAGATGGCCGTTGTTGTGATATTTTTGTAATTTCTAAAGGAGCTATACTGGTAACGCTTGAGTTATTTTCTCAGCGATAGATAACCTGGTCTAGGATTGAATGTTGACAGGACGCTACTGTCTATATGACTAGATATCAGGTTTAATTTGCCTAGAGAGCTGATCATATCACTCAGTATTGTGAAAGTATGAAGCAGGATTTAGCTGTATTTATAGATTAGGAATATTTTCTGACAAAAAGGTAAGCTATGTGGATGTTAAAAATGGGTATAATTTATGGTAGATATTAACACCTTGAAATAAGTGGGATACTATCCTGTTACAGATTTTCATTTTATGTTTAAAAATGAAGAGGGTAAAGTCCTGAACACTTGCTAGTCAAGGTTATAGATATATTTTACATTAGAAATTTTCAACATTTGAAATTCAGATACATGTTCATGTTTCAATTATATGTATTATTTTTGTTCATTGGTCAAAGTCATTCAAATTGAATTGGGATTAATTTGGAAATTTCCTTAATAGATTTTTTACATATTCAAAGAATTGAGACAAAGTCATCTTGACTTAGTACATTGTTACTAGTTAGTACAATATTTGATTTATTTAATCATGGTGAAGTCATGATGCAAGGACATACTGAATAATAAAAGGAGTGTTAGGGCCTGAAAAGCAATTTTAATCTTAAATATATCAAAACTAATCTAGAGAATTCAATCTATGAAGATAATATTTTGTAATATTGTGAAAATGGAGATTTTATAATGTCTATGATAAAGTCAGACGAAACTCTAATCAATATAAAATGTCAGTTGAATATATGTAATACATGATGTGATTGATTGGTAAACTGGATACAGTTATTTAATCTCTTACATATCCATTGAAATTTATACTGCTCTATTTCTTTAGATGCTTATTGTACTGCTTGTGCTTATATTAATTTCATATGAGTAAAGCAAGGGTTAGTGTCCATATATTGGTCAAATAGCGAATAATTTCATTCTGTTAATCCAGACATTGTGAGATCCACTTTGAAATGGTTTTCATATACAGCCAGATCATCAGTCTAAGATGTATAGGTTTCTTTAGATTTATTTGTCTGGTTACACAGCATTCAAATGAAGACAACAATTTGGAATTACACTAGATTATATGAAGTTATTTCCTCTTTAAATTTGTATTCAGTATGGTTATTCCCTTTACTCCACAACACATAATAATCAAATAACTTATATTTTACACATCATTTCCATAAAATGGCAGATCTGATATTACTATCTATAAAGTGGAATATAAATCATATTGTAGAACAGTATTATGGTTGAGCCTCTTATCAGCCAATTTATTTTCTACCTGTTTGTCAGTGACCTAGTTATCCTAGCTCCATACTCGCTTTAAACTGAACGACCAGCCTATTGTTATACACAATATCATTGAAAGGAAGTGCTTAATACAGTTATACACCATACTGGGACAAAATGGCCGCAGGGCATCTCCTTAGATAAACTTAATAGTTTTTCTTATACAAGTATGACCATTATATCAGTAGATAAGTAGAGCTAAACAGGTAGGTAAAAACCAATCAACCATGCTGTTGACAGCTAGACTTTATTGTGGTAGTCTTCATGAAATTAGGGCATCTTGAAATTCAAATTTTGAATAGTGTAGTTTATAATTGACAGGTATGTAGTTAAGTTTATTGAGTTTAGAGCAATGTTATCAGTAGGTTTTATATTTTCATGTATTATTATATTTTTGTGATATAATTGTGAAATATTTTTGATATATCATCTATTATTATGACATATTTTATTTAATCAATATTGAATGTTGATGTGTAAAAGTAGGTTTCTAATTGTTCGTTCGATGTGTCATGATTTCAATGAAATATTGAATGTTCATTTTCTATGACAATTTTGCTGTCATCAGGTTACTATGATCCATCTTGAGGAAACTGAAAAATTGAATTTAAAAGGTATGTTTGATCTGTAATGTTTGAATCTGTATATTCAATAGTGTACAAATATCTATATGAACTCTCTTTAAAAGAGGTCAGAAAGTTCCTAATAATATTATGTTTCAAATCAAGGAGAGTAAGATTTATATATCAATTTTCCAAATGTTTCAACTTGATTGTACAGTATTTAAAAAGGTTCAGCTTAGACGTTAGTATCCCATTGTTAAACTGATATAGATTGTATTAAGTCATCTTTTGTTAGATTAGTCAGGTAATGTTACAAAAAATTTAACAATCATCCAAAATTAACATTTTCTCACCTATTGTCTCTGTCATTTTCCTAGGAGTGGCAAGAATTTATGATTTACACTAGATTATGAGATTTGTAGTGAAAGGACTAGGGCAATGTTACTTATTTACCATGTCGAAATTCTTTTCTCAATAGATCCTCTTTCTTTCATTTCAAAATCTTGTCTCTTCAACAATATAGATTGGTATAGCTAAGTTCATAGAAAGTTGGATTTACATTATCTAGTTGTTTCAGTTTTGACTAAATGACAAACATGCATATTTTACAAGGATAACAACTTTACTTTTATGAATCTTGATAATGTGAAAGAGTCTTTATGGTTTATTTATACCATCTACAACTGTGTTGCCTGCAGTAAATATAGATGCTTATCCAAGTTCATAAGACCTTTAATGCTGACTTCACATGATTCTAGGCTCACGCACAACTAACCTCAAATTTAAAATGGACAAGATAATCTAAATCAATGTTTTATTATAAATATTATAATGACATCATAAGTCATAACTGTATGTGACCCCTTTACATTTCTCTGTCTTCATACAACCTGTTGTTTCAAATCTCTCAAATGTATAAAGAAAAAGACTTTGAACATTCTTGATACAAGATCAAAACCAGATCATTAATTATAATAGATTGAATCATCTGGTCAATAAAGGAAGTCTGTTTAATATAACTGGTAGTTTGAAGTAGGAAAAATTCAAATCAATGAGGAAAGTCTTCTTGATCTGAGCTGAGTAGAAATGAATACAAGAGGTAAATTCCAACAAGATGTGGCAATCAAAATTATATGTTTTCTTATGTATTTGTTGCCCTATTTGCATTTGTTTCACTTAAAGAAATATTTGACTTTGTTATGACATTGAACAAAAAATAAATTGAAAAATTGCGCTTTTAAGAAAATGGAAGAAATTTCTTGATGCTATTGACAATGAATGAAATGTTTCTTAAAAAAATCAAGGGATAGCCAGAGCATCACATAATAATTGCTGTACTCAATGTGAGCCATCTACAATTTCAACACGTAAATTGCAGGAGAACTGAAAGTCATATTTGATCTTAAAGAGTGAAACTTATATCTGAATTGGGAAAGGAAATATTTAGACTACCATATCTCATTTAATTGAATTTTGATATAAAAAACAAGTTTCCTTTCCAGTATGAATGATGCCAATGGAATATTGGACAGAATGGAAGGAAATAGTAATTGAAAAGTAAAATAAATGTCGAAATTGAATTAAGTTTATGTTAGGAAATGATTCAACATTAACCCTTGTAACCTTATAATAAATCATTCAGAATGACATTATCATTACTGTTCACTTCAAAATCTTTCATTTTACAACACATTTCTCATACAAGTTTCTGATTAGATACATGAATTAATATTAATCTAACCCTTTCTATGGTATCTAGGTAAAGTTATTGCCAGTGATTAGATGTTTTCTTATTATTAGTATTAAGCAGCAGACCTAGTGGTATGATATCTTTTCTGACTCTTGAGCATGATTAAATTTTCTGGACAACCATTTTTTGGAAGTAGAACAAGAAAGGCTCTGGAGGATCCCTGTTGATCAGCTGCGGCCTTATTTTCATAAAATCAACTTACATAATTACAGATTTTAAGAAGTACAGTAATCTAATTTGATAATAAAACTCAAGTTAAATCAATTTTAGTGATTGACCAATCAGATGACTTGAACAGTAAAATCATCTTAAGTTAAGTTTTGGAGATTTAGGCCACTGGTCCTTGACCTATTGATCTTGGCATTGATCTATGTCAGACTATCTGTATCCATGTACAGCTAGCTCAACTGGAATCATGATGAAGGACTTAAATTCAAGACTATCAGACTTTTAAAAATTGACTTTTGACTGCCAAACAACAGGACCACCGTCTGGAATTGTGGAATATTTCTTAACCAAATCTTAACGATGCTAAGTAAACTGTTTTGTCTGGTGCATTCACTTTAATTAATCTTATTACTATTGTAATGTATGCTCTGCGTGTATGAATTTGCTTGATTGCATTGCATGAAAGTTGTTTTTTCCATTATTTTGAAAGTAATATGTAACATAACAGCTGAATGGGTTCATTACTATTTTGGCAATTAAATTATTTCATTTAGTTTACTTAAAGAGATTTTAAGATGTTAATGAGATCGTAGAATTAGGTTTTAAAATGTGGAAAACGACATGGAAAATTGATCATTTGAGTTGGATAAGAATTAAAGTCTGTTTTAAAGAGAGTGGATTGAGATGTGGGTTATTTCTAATGATTTTAACCTTGATCATTCTGGTATTTTTACTGTCTGTTGGTCTCTTTAAGTTATCTAACTGTGTAATTGAGGTAGTTGATGGGTTAATGACAAAAATGTGAGGAAATGCAAAAATTACATCTTTAAAACAGCCTAATTTAACTGGCGATTACTGCCTCCTGTAGCTTTCAAGTTTCGAATTGCCAGAAATTCCCTAGATACCTTGTTTATTGCAGTCTAAAATTAACAGCGACACAGCAAGTATGGCAAGCATGTCTACTATAACCTATGAAGATCCTTATCGTAGCCGCACACCGCAAGATTCTCATTTTCAGGACGATAGTTTAGGCATGAAAATGAACACAAATTTATTGGATTCATTTATGTGAGTATTTAAATGTCAATGGTACAAATCTTTTCATGCGAAAAATCATTTCACAAAAATTCAAAAAAGGGAGTAGAAATTAATGCATGCATGTTTTCTTGTATTTAGACATTTTTTGCCTGCATGAGAAACATATTGCATGTATTAACAGTTTTAAATTTTGATAATGAAGATTTCAAACTGTGCATCTTTTTATGCATCATAGATTTTCTCTTTTCATTATATGAGGTCACAGCATGCTGATTTCTAGTTTATTTTGTGTATTATTACAATAAGAAATGTAACTATACATGTTTATACAGCGGTTGACAGCTTTGATAAACCACCTCTTTTAATTCACTCTTTTATTTTGAATAATGAATGCAGTTTTTATAATATGTTACTTTCAATACTGTATATTTTATAGTACACAAGTCATTTAACAATGACATTATAAATTGTTCAACCAACTATGCACTGTACAAACATTGTGTACAATAAGTTTTATGTTTGCTCTCCACCCTTAATTTTGCTAGGGGATTACCACTTCTTTTGGTGTTTGGCTATCACATTGTTTTCTAGACATGCTTTACTTGACTTATGTTGAATTTGAATTGATGCCTGATTCCAAAATTGAAATTCGCTAATCATAATTTGAGATATGTATTGAAGAAACATCAGATCATAGTAAAAATTATTTTCTGATCATGCTATTTTTTTCAGTTTTAAAACTAGCTACACTTTTTGTGTCAATGTCTTTGTCACTAGCAAATTTTGTTTCTAGCTGAAAGCTGACACTGTTTGACTTTCGGAATTACTGGGTTTGCAATCAGAATTTTTCTAATCTTGAAGACGATTTGAACCCATGGGGCTGAATCAGCTAGCCAACGACAATCCAAGTTGCTACTGCCTGAGTTATTCCACTGAGAATTTTACATGATGTTATAATGAAGTCGCGCTGTGGAATCAGTTAATTGAGATATGTAATAAGAACATGATTAAGAAATGATGTCTAAAAACTGCTGTATAAACATGTATATAGGACACCATAGATATTACGTGTTATTTATTATTTTTTACTATTATTTCTTCAATGTTTAGGAGAGAGTTTGATGAACGAAAAGCAGGCACTACAAATATAGGGTATGTTTGGTAAGGCTATCTAATTCTATTTTTAGTCCCTCAATGTTATGATGGATGCACTACTACTATCTTAAAAGCTTCACTTTAATTTTTTCTGAAATCCTGCATGGCGTTTTATTATGTTTGTAGCAGAAGGGTAACTATTTCAACCAGTCTTCTTTCATTTTTTGTCTTTTTTTATGTTTTCAAAACACTTTTAGTTAAAATTTTTGTTCTGTTTCATTGTTTTCACTTTCTTAGTGTTGTGTGATTTTAGATGTGGACATTTTGTATAGTTATTAGTTTCTAGCACTTAGATATTTATCCATTTTTTTTCTTTGTTGCAATCTAATCTTCAGAAAAATAAAGTAAATAAAGAAAAGATGTCAGAAATAGATACAATGATTTGCAAGTTTTAGATAATAACTCAACAAATGTTTTGTTTGTTTGAAAAGCATAGAAAATCACTCACTATGATATGTTCTGTTTGGTCTGTAATGTGGAGAAAAGTGACTATAATTGTTGTCTTACTTTGTACTGTTTACTTCCTTAAGGTGGGAATAGACGTGTCCGGTGCGGTGTACGGACAGTAGAAAATAGTAGAAGCGAATCGTCTCCACATCGTGTCCTAACCGGTACGTCGTGGTTCACTGTACAGATAATCCTTTATCGTACACCACAGCGGATACAACTTTCTCATTTATGATTGATATGAATAGTTCATTAACTGCTACCAATGTATTGTCACACTATTATTTTGGATTTCTGGTTTGATTTTGCAGTTCAGATCATTAGAATGTTTTTCTTTTTCATATTTCATTTTCATTCCAAATTAATAGAAACTTCTCACCACTCTCTGATCAAAGATGTCTTGGCTAACCCTATGACTATCTATATACTGGTATGAGTATTTATCAATACAATGATTAGTAAACACATAAATATCTTGTGTCAATAGTAAATGAGGTATATATTGTAGTATAGATCATATAGATATTTCTCCTTGGTTTTATCTTAATACTTATATTTATTATTTATATTAGTATAAAATGAGTATTTAAGTATAAAATAAGCTTATTATTTGTTGTATTCTCCAACTTATTCAGTTCAAATAATACCTTTAGAGTTTTCAATGTGCTTCTTCCCCTTGTCAGTGATGCAGGTTGGAGGGACTGATTTGAAAAAAGCATGTACCAGTAGTCATTTGGATAGGACAATCAACTGAAGCCCTTTGTTCTACAGGCTGTCCATCGACAGTTGGAAATTGATAAGACTGTAATCTAATGCTCCTGTCCTGGCATAACTCCATCAGGTGCAGAACAACTGCATTATATTTTCTACAGTTTTAAAATTTCTGTGATGTTGAATCTCTCTTTGTGATGTGCATGGCCACATGAAATTGGTCACAACTTAAGGCATATTGCCATAAGTTTTTTCAATTTTTTCCCTTACTGTAAGTTTTTTCAATTTTTCCTATAAAGCACAAAAAATAGACAAAATAGTATGAATTTGTCTTCCCACACCATATTACAGAATGATTTATTAGGCAGTATTTATTGTTAAATATAAAATAAATCATTATGATATATAGTATAAGCAGATTAGTAAACTTCTTAATAAAATGCTCTGCCAAGTTTCATAAACCTTGTTTCCATCATTCTAGAACTTGTGGATTTTAGTACCAGTATTCTGTTTTTACCAGCTTTTACATTATAGAGTTAGTTTTTCTATTCTTTTGAAGTTGCATAAATATTTGGTTTATTATCTGATAAAGTACAATTTCAGCTATCTATTATAGTTGCCTGTTTTGAAACTTATTTTCAACCGTCTAAAAAGCAGTTATGACTGTTGACATGATATTTGTAATATCAGCAATATCATTCATAATGGAACATGTAAGCAGGGTGTATCCAGAAAATGTCTTTGTCATTATGGAAGGGGGCAAAAAATGAGAGGTGTCTCTCAGAGGTGAGCCCCAAAATCCCCTTCAGGCCAGGGATCTGGGGGCTGCTAGAGGCCCATAGAAGCCAACAGAATTCAGATGGCCTGAGATGAATTTTGAGCATTAAGAGCATTATTTTTCACTTCAAAATAGGGGGTATCACAGGCCAACGACAAGGTCATGGTTCAATGGCCTTCTCCCTACACTACTGCTTGGAAGTAACAAACAATACGTGTCCAAACAACAAGTCCATATATTACTCTGTAGATCATCTGATATGGTCATTTATATGATAATCTGAAGAAGGTAGTCTGTTACTATTGAGTATGATTGGAGAATGATTTCCAGACTGTGTGCTGATTGGATTTGAGAATATAAACTCTTATGGTAATTCAAGCAGACATTTGACCATTGAATCTTTACTCAAATAACCCTAAAGTTTTGATTGTTCATGTTATGTAAAGAAGTTATAACTGTCTTCAAGGCATTATGACTGGAAGCTTGGGGAGTATTTGGGAGGTTTAGGTTACTGTTTATTTACACTGTACATCTGAGTGAAAGGGAAAGTGTCCAATGCTGATTAGTCCTCAGGGACTGGCTCTTCAATTTTCCTCAGTTATTTGAGGGATACATTTATCATGGATAAAAAAAAAAACAGATGGTAGGAGACGATTATCTGTAGAAGAATTCATGATTAGATATAAGAACCAGAAGGAAATAAAAATTGATTGATTAATAGAATTAGTAAGAGATATTGATAAATCAATTACTCATTTTCTTTATATAGCTAGTTCTATAGGTTTATACTTGTATCCTTAATGAATCCTTTTCTTACCTAATCTTATTATAATGGTTATAGTAAAAGCTGGCATGTAACTCCTAATAGTCATATATAAAAGGCTTATTCCTAGATATATTTATACATAAACTAGGTCCAATATACGAATATGTTCCTGTCTAACATTCAACCCCTGGGAATGATACAATAGATATATTAAAAAAAAAGGTACAATTTACACAATATTTTGATGTAAAGTTTGTTGAAATGTACATAAGTACATGTGTATGAGATGGACAGATTGTGTTGCTGTGACATACCACTAGTTGTACATACGTTATAATGATATTAATATTTAATAGAGCATGTGTTGCATAACAATTTCATCAGATCATGGATGGAAAGTAGAGTTGCCGGCAGAAAATGAAACGTTTAGATCTGCACTTAGATTGTAGAAAACAAATAAATTTTTAGTACTCTTAGTTTGCTGAACACATTGAAAACATGTTTCCCACACAAAAATAACCTCTTATGCAAAATAGTAATGTACTAAATATGTTGGATAAGCTATTATTATGATATGGATGAGAAAATTACTGAAGTACAGAATAATAATAAGGAGAGGGGAATAGCAAATATATTTATCAAGAATGACAAGAAAATAGTTTGTAATCAGTAAACAGCGATAGGGTGCATTTATTTTTTTAAGGTTTGCAATTTGTCCCGTGGTATGTAGTGAGTCATTTATGTAATATTTAGTGGACACTTTTTATTTCATATGATAAATTGCTATTGTGATAAAATTTGTTAGAATGTTACTCATATTTCTAAAGAAAAATATATTTCTATGTTTAATTTTTTCTTGAGAAACATAAAAAGGTAAAGAAACAGAATTTTGGAGCCTTATTATATGGCATCCTCAGACCTAATTTTAGAATTCTTGAAATGAAATTTTGTCTAACTTTCTGATGTAAAATGTCACAGTTAAGCAAAATAGCCACCAGCCAGTCACTATGAATTTGGTGATATTTTATACATAAAACTCAAAAGAATTATTGCTTGTAATTGTTGTGTTAATGTTATTTGATATGTTCTCCACTCCTATCTTATATTAAAGGATTAGGTTAAAGATTATGTATATTTGAAAGAGATTATCAAATCTTTAGGAGCATGCATACACTTTTGTGACTATACATATTTTAAATCTTAAAGGCATATAGTCACCTAAAATATTGCAGTAAAGCTCAATTTCTGCTACCCATAACACTTTTTAGAATCAAAATGTCACTTTTTGTTCCCCACAATTCAATCCCATGGTGTTACCTACATTCTCGTGTGCAAAATGGATGATTACATCATAATATTAGAGATAACTGTAGATGGTAATGACCTGAAAGTGACAGCTGAAAGCTTTCAAGTCTGGTTTAATTTAATTGTAAGGGTGTCAGATTTTAATTCTGTAAAATTAGAATGATACTTTTAGCTGAAAGTTAGCTGTAGTTTATAATTCTCAGACATCCATTTCCCTTTACTAGAATAATTCACAGCATGATCTAGGTTGAATTGACAAGGTGACACTGACATTAGGTTGGCAGTTTCTATATATACTACCATTGTCTCAGTAAAACTTGACAATATAATGTTATATCTACAGCTAAGTATAGTATTTATTTCTGACACAAAATTATTTTAGAAGGGCATGTCATTTATTTGACGTTATTTTACATAGAAGTGACATGAGTGTATTCACTGCATAAAGACACCCTAGTCTACCTAGTAACAGTAAATTTGATGCCCTGCTGATAACTCCGCTCAAATTCATGATTTGAAAATAATGTTAAACTAGAGGACAAAAATCTTGGACGCCGCTTAAAAGGAATTCAATTATTAAATTGTTGGTTTTTGATTGGTTATAATAGCTTAGATTATGATAAATAATTATCATATTGAAATTAGTGGAGTAAACCCTTAAAAAACTATCTAAATTACATTTTAATCTGGTTTGGATTTACTTGCTATTTGATGCTTTGCCTTCTTACAGCCTAGTTCAATGAGAATATTCAGTTTTATTTGCACTCCAGTTACTGCATTTAATTAAAATCTACCTTGTTATTACGCCAGTTTTCAATAACTGGTACACTGACAATGAGCCTGCAACATGCAATATTAAATAGTTTAATTGGTATATGTATTGATATCAACATGACTCAACCCATAGTTAAGATAACTACCCTGTTTATTATATTGTCATCATTGATTTCATCTCATTTATTTTCTAGAACTAAATGACGATAATCATTATGACTCTTGTTCAATCTTCTGATGGCAGAGATTTTTGCCAGTAGGGTACAGAATAATTAACCCTAGATTATACATTATTTCTAGCACTTACTCTTGCTGGCCAACAAGATGTACATTTGTTGCAGTCCCTTTACAAACCTGAAGGTTAGGCTCTTTTCTCACAAAAACCTGTAGGTTGTAGGTTGGACTGTTTCTTTACTGAAACCAATATGTCGTAGGTCTTACCTCAGGAAAGCCTATGTTTTGTAGGTTAGTTTACAATAGCTACATACTTGGTTAGGTTAGTGAGACTCTTAGGAAGTATTCTGTTGTTTTGATGTTAGACAGATGTATGGTATTAACGTACAGTGTTAAAATGATGTCATGTTTTTTCCTCGTTAATCCAATTAAATATAATTATAGTAGCAGAAATGGGGTAATTAGGAATAGATATATACATGGAGATAAAGATGTTATCTCAATATGTCTTGATACACCACTGACAGACTTATAGCAGGAATAATAATTCAATTACTCCTAGACTTGCATTAATTCATAGTCTGTGAAAATTCCTAGAAGTCTTTGAAATTAGGAATTTTCAGACAAACAGATTTAAAAGATGACATGCTTTAAGTTCTTATCTATGGAAAATGGAGAAAAATTGTCTTTGAAAAGAATCCTATAAAATATATTGCCTCTTTGAATGTTTAGAAATGTTTGTGACTCAAAGCATCTTTGGTTAATTGAATATGCCAGAGATTTTACATTGGTTGAATGTAAATTATCAAACACAAAGAAGTGAAGATTACTGAATTGACTGGAAGAAGTCAAGCATTTTTTCTGAATATTTTACTGATTTTCTAACTTACGATCTTCAATCATCTGGTTTTTTACATCTAAATTTAGAAAGAGAGCATTGTTTTTTGTTGGTTAGACATTTAAGATTGATGGGACTTTTACAACTGTAGCATTGTTCAAATTATAGTACATTGTAGCATATAGAATGTGTTTTAGTGTAGTTTCCAGACAATATATATAATACAGTTTGAAATCCAAATATATAGATCTGACAATTCTATTCAAATATTAGATAATCCCCCACTAATCTTAATATTTGTTGTAATTTTCCTAAATTTGTTGTAATTTGATGTATGGTTCCACATGGTGTTCGTCATGTATTACAGGTTGTAAGGGCTGTGTCTGGTAAATAGTTATATCATGTAAACTCCACCAAAACAGTTATTTCCACTAAACAATACTATGTTTGAAACTATATGACCCTTACCATAATGTAGACAGGCGATCAAGCTAAACAGGCTATGTGGGGTGATATGATGATTCATTCTTCAACTTCCTTATACACAATATGATTTGAAAATTTGAATATTCCTATTGTAATAATAAAAAAAAATAGTGCTCAATACATCAATTTTAGAGTGATATAGAAATAGGTAACCTGTGTTTAACTGATTAATTAATTCCCACATCTTTAGAGAAACGTTCTGAAATGGAGACATGAGAATAACTTTTACTTGTCCAACTTCAGTCTGGACTCAGTCTGAAATAGGTCAGTTGTCTAAAGATCACATAGCGTGAAACTCTTGAGTCAGAGTAATTTTTTAGGTTCTGTTTTAATATTTCTAAGCCTATTGTTATGTTACTATTTGTGAAATATAGTTTGAGATGTGTTATATATACAATTCAATAGGTTGTTTGTTAAAATGATTTTCCAGTCTTTGTATTGTTAGTTGATGTTTACTTTCTACCACAAAATCAACAATTAGAGATTTAGAAAGCGTGTCAAAATGGCCAATTTACTAGTTGTGTAGTAGCTTAGGAGACACCTTTACTTTCAATTTATTTTGTATTAAGGACCCTTTATTTTGACTTTTGTTTAATTTATATTGGGTTGATTGACTCTGCTTCTCATGTTTCAATCCTGGCCTATTTTACCTTAGAGGTGACCTTGTTTACTGAAATGAAATGGGGGTGTCGTAACTTTTCTGTTCCAGTTTGAGCAATGCCATACAATGTGTGCTGCATTAGTCTTTCCTGATTCAATTTCCTTCTATCTAGGATAGACTTTTATTGAGTTTTATAGATAAATGTAGTGTAACTGCCAGTAGATATTCACATTGAACCTGGTAGTAATCCAATTTCAGTTGTGAAAATCATTGTACACATCTATTAGTTATAAAGAGTTTTCGTAGAAAAACAGATACAATAGATGTAGTATCACTTATGATATTATTATGTGTGAAAAGAAATACAACGGATGATAAATACTTTCATGGAATTATGTTAGTAAGTTTGTTAGAGAAAGAATGTAGAATAGACTGTATTTGTTGTATCTTATATGAAATTTTAATATGTGAAAAGAAATACATTGAATGGAGTACTTTCATGGAATTAATGTTAAAATAATTATAGTTTACTTCATTAGTGAGTTTTGTACAAAAGAAATTTAGTGAAGATCTGTAGTTTTAGTATCTCTTATGCAATTATGATTTGAAAAAAAAAATACAAGTGTCAATAGGTACTTTCATGAAATTTGTGTTAAAATAATCATTGTTTACTTCATTAACAATTTATTTTACATTATGTTCATCATTGTTTACATCATTAGAGAGTTACATAGAGAATAAAATTTAATTTTCACTTACTCACTGCAATAAATTGAATTTTATTGATAGTGTTTTTTGAATTGATATATCAGAAAACAGTCTTAAAGTGACTTTGTGTTGATAAAGTTGATAAAAATATAAGGTTTTGTACATTAACAGTTGATATATAAACACTTGCCTCTGAAATATATAAGTCATTAACACTCATCATTAGAGAATGATGTAGAAAAAGATTATAGAGTAGTTATCAAATATTTTGATTATTTTAAGATAGTGAAATAAATTAGCAACTATAAACAATAGTTCAAGAGTGTTAATGAATAGAATTGATCAAATTAACATATAACAAAAGTTATATGTTGTAGATTTTAATGTAAAGAAAAAATAAAGAATATCATATAGAAAATTGAAATATTATAAAAAATATATTGATATATATAACTTAAATAGAAATTTTATATCTTATCTTGATATCTTTAATGAAATGAATCATAATTATACCAGTGTTCATATTTTTGTCAAAACCAATTTTTTATAGAAAGAGTTATATTTGTTTTTGACCATGATAAAGTTATGTACCATATTTTAAATGTGTTTTATTTGATCTTTTCAGTGAAGAGAATCCAAGAATGGATTATATACATGAAGATCCATACTCGCGGGATTCAGCATATCAATCATCACCTAGTGGATATAACCCTCCACCATCTGGTATGCCTTATGGATCAGTGAATTATACTGATAGTTCACCATATGATAGAAGTACATCCCCCCATTCCTCACACCAATCTTTACAAAGTACTGGTAGTAATCGCTATAATAAACAAACGGCAAGTATTTCTTTACAAATAATGATGTAAGTTTTTAGCAATGAATCAAAAGGGCCTCTTATATTGGCGACATAATCCCAAAGGCTGAACAGGTACTGTATGGCTAGATTTCGGCAGAAATTGGTTAACTTCAACAGTGCTTTATCAGTAGTGAAGATGGAAGCTTGGGTGAAATTCCTCAGTGACCTATTTCCAGTTTAATTTAAAAGCAGTACAAACATAGAAATGTTTCATGGCCATTGATTTAGTTAGAATTGTAGCAATGTAATTGAATTACGAGAATACTATAATTTATTCATCAGTGTAGGAGAGCAATAGTATTGTGAAATGATATTCTCTTGACTATAGAAGTGATGCAACAAGAGAAGACAAGATTTAATTGAAAATGACAAAATTTAAGGCAGTTTTGAGTGTCATTGCCTAGTAATATCTGCTTTGGAATCAAACTGTTGGTTGACACATAGAAGTTGTCAAAGGCAGCTATTGAATTCTAGTGTCAGTGCCATGATATGGTTTTTGAAAGACAATTCACATAGTTGTGTTCATACTAAAAAGGACATTTAAGAAGTGTGTTTGGATATCCAGTTTTGAATTGAATTGACATTGAATCAAACTCTTGACATATAAAGCTAATCATATTCAGCAGAAAATTGTAGAGTGCTCTGTCAGTGCCATTATGCGATTATTTCAACTCTAAAATCAGACAGTAGACTAAATAGTTGTGTTCCTAATAAAAAATGGAATTAGGACATTGATATTTGAAAGACAATTGTTTTGACTCGGTGGTGTTTATAATAAAAAAGGAATATTTAAGAATATATGTTTGATGTCCAGTTTTGAATTAGGACATTAATGAGTGTCTCACCATCAGTATCAAGCATTGCAATAGTTGAAGTGCTACAAATGGAAGTCACTGATCGATATTGCTGAAGTAGATGGCTAGAAAGGCTCCTTAAAATCGAGGTCAGTTCAAGTGTCATGGTCCTGGTTGTCTTCAATCCAGAATCATTGGTAGCCAATGTAATTACTTGAATCTAGTCTTCCTTTTAATTTGGTTATGTTACAATTAGGACAGTGTTGTGACTTGGTTGTCATCAATCCAGCATCAAACAAGATATGATAAGAGATAATAATTGACTGAATATAGTCCTCATTAAAATTGGTTACATTGAAATTAGAATAGTGTCATCACTTTATTGTCTAATATCCAAGAAATGATAAGAAATAAGGCCTAGTTGAATGAAATGTAGTGAATTTCGTGAAGGAATCAGGGGAATTAGAATGCCATGCTACTGATCAATATTTATTTGAGACAATGTTCAGCTCATTGATTTGTTAAGTGCAGACGTGAAGATGAAAGATACAGACGACAGGTTATTTGGTCAATAAATTATTACGCCATGAAATAGGTCAATGTTACAACCAGTTTTACTGTTAAATATTGTTCCTGATTATTATTGGAAAAGTTAATTTTATGCTACAATAATCAGGATTTCATTGTGAATTTTACTTTGTTGTTCACACATTTTAGATTTTTGTCTGTTGATTAATGGCATGAAACTACCTGTTTTGACATGTTATATTTTGTGGCAGGTGTAAATATGTTGTGTTTTGTGATTGAATAAATGTATTGATGTTTTGTTCCACTCGACAATGGATGTATTTATTAAGATTTAACAGTGAAGTGTTATTCTGTAAACCAAAACTGAAATGCAGAAAATTAAGGATATAACTTGCTAGACATAGACTTACAAATCTGACTCAACCAGTTCCATAGGCGTGATATACAAATTTGATATTGTCACTTTTTATGACTACCTCATCTACCTATGAAGATATCTCTCTTTCTATTCTTATAATCTGTCCAGGTTTGTCATCTATGTTAGACCAATCTCTGACTGCTTTAAGATGTTCAATTTTCTCTTGTACAAGTGCAAAGTTTTTTGCTGTGAGCATAACTTGGTCCAAGATAATTATGTATTCATAGTTTCCATTTGAATAGAATGTTATTTTGTTTTTTCAGGTGCCAAAGACTTTGATGAATCCTGATTATGAGCCAAGAGAAAGAAATTCAATGAGTTCATTAAGAGGACCAGAGAATAATGGAAACTATGCCCACATTGGAAGAACAGCTTCACCTCATGGAGCTACCACACCCACCAGGTTTACAAACCCTCTCATGTCTAATTATAATAACGTAGGTGGGGGAGCTTCGCCACGCTATACTGACTCACCTAGTCCTAGCTTGGATTCTAGAGACTTTCGTCATCAGCAGCAATTAGAGCCTGTAAATCACTATGATACAATTGGTGGAAGGTACATAGCTTATATTAATTACTAATATACTTCATCTAGTCTCACTGAATACACAGATGTCTTTTGGGCCTCTATCAGATACAGGAATTGCTGCATGATAGTTGACAAAATTTATGATTTTGTGTTGTATTTGTCAATCCTTAATTGTGAATTTTTAAAGCAGTTGGACTGTTTTTTGGGCCTTAAGAAATAATGTTTTTAGACCATCATTTTGGCAGTTGTTTCAAAATTTATGCTACCTTATTTGAAATGATAGGGCTTGCATAATAATGATTGATGCCATGAATTTATTACTGTAGTCTTGCATTCTCTTTGGACCAATAGTCACTTTTTCTACTTTTCAAAAGCTAGAAACAAGCTCGTCATCGAAGTCATATCTTAGGTTCACAGAGAATTCTGAAAGTACATTGTATTGAACTCTGATATTCTGTGATTATTGTTAGTAAAAATTAAGTGAGATTTGGATTATAGCTTGCATTTGAACATATATTGTATTGTAACATACTAATCAGTAGTAAAACTGGTACAATTACTAGTATTAGTTACTCAGTGATTCATTTTATAGAGTATCAAACAAAATATTTGTCTGTTTAAAATTGTGTCTTGGAAAATATTTGATGATACCAGCTTTGTAGCTTTAGAGATAGATTAAGCTTTTATCTTGCAAGAAAGAAGTACTATTTGATTCCATTAGATAATGCATAGCTTGTTAATAGATAGTGCATAGCTGGTAATACTGCATAGCTTGTTACTAGATACTGCATATTTAGTGTTCAGAGAAAGAAATTGTATAATAATTGGCAAACTTTTGGCTTGAATTTTTTTGGTTTGAAACTAAAATAGGTATTAATTTACTATTTAGAGACTTGCTTTTTAATTGAAATCACTTACTTCTAGTTCAAAATTAATTCCCATGATTTACTGTGTCACAAATAATATTTTTTTTGCCTTACATTCTTGTAGATTTCATGCCTTGATGATTATATTATAAATGTCTTTGCAAGCTTGAAAATTATCTTTGTCAAGTTTTTTCTTAAAAGCTAGCTTTTGTAATTTGTCAAGCATAGCTAATATTGAAGATAAGTGTTTTTAGGATAAACTGTTTATGAATTATGACATTGAAATATATATTTACTAATTTCAAAAAGACATAGTGAAGCACAACCAAATATGTTTCCAATGATTTTTTTTCAGAGATCCTTCATATCCAGGAAGTAGGAACAGTTATCAAGCACCTTCTGACCATGGTGGTCAAGCATATCATCCTCCTGGACATGATGATTATGGAAATTATAGTGACCACATTCCTTCCCAATCTCCTTATATGGATGATCGTTATCGTGATTCACCTGTTAGTGATCCTTATATTCGTGCTGGTGATGTTGATCGCTATGGAAATGAAACACCAACACAAAGACAATACAATGATCCAAATTATGCTGATCGCCCGGACTTAAATGGACCTGAAGATCCATATTTTAATGGTCCAGGAAGACCACCTTATCCAGAAGTGGAAGAACAAAGTAATGGATATCCTGGTGAAAGAAATAGTTATCAAGACCCTCATTATGATCCTTACAGTGGTCATGACAACCAAGGTGAACCACGTGAACGTAACAGTTATCAGTCTCACGATAATTCCCCGTATGTGACGAATCCTAATTATGCAGACACTGACCTTGATGGTCCAGATTATAGAGGACCTAAACATAATCCTTATAATGATATGGAGGATCCACGAACTCGAGCTAGTTACTCATCTAATAAACCAGAAGACCCTTATCAACGTCCAGAACAATATAATGCTACTTCACCTCGTGATGATCCTGATTCTATCAGACGCTTTGAAGGATTACCTCCCCTGAGATCTGACCCATTTGCCGATGATCCATTTCGGGATGGTGGTGGTAGTGAAGCTAGTTATAATCGTGGATTACGTGCACTAGATGAAGATCCATATTATAGAGGATCATCTCCTCTGCATGGTAAGATATCATTGATTTATGCTACAAACATTACTGAAAGAATTCAATATAAAAAAATGTTGATTCATAGAGAAAGTTTGTTTTCAACAATATTTTGTTACTACTTAACACAATATAAAAACATACAACAATATAACTATCCACTTTCACAGCATGTACAAATCTTTCATCCAAAGAAAGTTTATGATTATTACCTTTTATTAATTGTTCCTCCTGTACATGCATGAAACATATTGAGGCCAGTTTAAAGAGATCTCCTGTACAAAATTTCAAGGTCAATAACCAATCAATTTTAGAAAGAAAGGCAAAGTTTGCACCAGATTGACACATCAAAATCTGTACAAATTGACCATTTATATTTATGTGTGTTAGGCTAGATCTTCTATTCAAGATTTCAACTTCCAGTCAATTTAACGTATCAAAAGCTGTACCATACAAATGGTCAAATGACATTTCATGTGTTTTCAGTACCAGGTGATGATCATCTACCACCATATGAAGAACAACCTTACAATACCAGTCATCATGATCCTGATCATTATAATGATCATGATTTACCCCAATATAATGATTATGTTGATAACCCTGATGATTACCCAGGTGAACAACCATATTACCCAGAAACCAGAGAAGATGTGAACAGATTACAGGCACCAGTAAATAATGATTATAATTATTCTGATGGCAGACGTACACCCAGTGATAGTGGTAGACCAGGTAATAACACTACAGACTTTTCTGATTTCTGGACTAATATTTTCAGCATCAGACTCCATCTTCTAATTTTGTTATTTATACACCTGGACCCTGTTCCTCAAAAACTCATCTGGTGAGATTTTGTCATAAGGGTGGAATTCTAAAGTGAGAAATACTGACTTAAAACAAACAGGGCCAAGCTTTTTCACTATCTTAAATCTGTTCAGCATTTAGACTCTTTAGAATCTTTCTGAACTTGATATTTTGGTTGTAGGAAATACTTTGATATGTCAAAAGAACAATTTTAGCTGGGAAAATTAGTTAAGCTAAAATTTCATGGTCACATCATTTAATTCCAGGATTTCCAAAATGGCGTAATCCTGATTTACAAGAAGTGATAGATTATTTACTTGATGATGATGATGATGTTAAGGCACATGCTGCAGCTTATTTACAACATCTATGTTTTATGGATGATGATATGAAGGCCAAAACAAGGTAAGCTAAGCTAAAAAGACATTGTATTGACCACAGGTATTTGGTCAGAAAACTCAAGTAGTCAATTGAGAGCAATTTTCAGAACAAACATTTTTCATAAGGCATCTGTTTAATACTGCAACCAGGAAAAATCCCCTGTATTTGTTAAAGAAGTTGAAATAAATGTGTTTTTTTTCTCTATGCTTTCACTTAAAAATGCCATTACCGGTATATATCTTCAAATATTTCCCAGTTATCTGCCTTGAATTTTTGCTGATACCTCTCTTGATGAATTTGATCAACAGTGATAACATTGTTGAACTTAACTGTTTATTGGTTTTTATCATGTAATTTAATGTAATATATTTGATTGTAGAGGGTTAGGTGGAATACAGCCATTAGTTAAATTATTAAGTAATGATTTCCCTGAAGTTCATCGAAATGCTTGTGGTGCTCTACAGAATTTATCTTATGGTAAAGCTAATAATGAAAATAAGGTTAGTTTAATATTCTATACCTAATATGGATTGGATTGCTTATTGTATTTTTGACTGTATAGAAAATCTGTGCAACATAAACACAATAATTACTCATTAATTGTAATATTTATGTTTGTAGAAAGCAATACGAGCCTATAATGGTATACCAGAATTAATCAGGTTGTTACGTAAAACTCAAGATGAAGATGTCAAAGAATCAGTTACAGGAATATTATGGAATTTATCTTCTTGTGAGGTAAAAATTTGCTATAGAATAATTGGGTTTTTTTTTTCAAAACTATACTCTCTATGCATGATCTAACAAAATTTTATGAACATGTGAGGGTCATTCACAGAAAATAAACGTATCTTATATTTGTTAAATTTTGTATCTATAATTAATTACAGAACTTGACAATAATTTGTCAATAAAATTATTTAATATTTTTAGGATTTAAAGATGCCAATAATAGATGATGGTCTAGCTGTATTAGTAAATGTAGTTATTATACCAGGTTCAGGATATGATAGAGTTGGCTCTACACCATATAAAGATCATGAACAATGGACAACTGTATTTAGAAATGGTACTGGTGTCATTAGGTAAGGAATATCTTACTCCAGTATGACTCTTTGAATTATTAGTTAAAGGAAACTTAACTTCAAGCAGGGACTGCCTTTCCTACTAAAAACAACTACCATGTGGGTATAGTGGGCAGTTTTTTACTCAAAAGGGCTTGTCCAACTAGAGGTGTAGATTACAGACAGTGACAAGATTTTCAAAATATTTTCACCCATTTTTTTGTAAGTGAATTGCTGATGGCAGAAGGTTATGACATGTAAGACCCTGCAAGACAAAGTCCCATTTATCTTACAAAATTTTTTCCTGTTAATAAATATGTCTATTGTGTTAATCTTTGAAATACATACAGCAGATCTTACAAATGTAGAAAATGATCATGCTAACATACATGAAATGAAAGATGATGCAATTATAGGGTTCATAATATATATTTTATTTCTCTAGAAATGTGAGTTCTGCTGGTTATGAATCAAGAAAGAGGTTACGTGAATGTCGTGGTTTAGTTAATTCATTGATCCATACATTAAAACAAGCTGCTGATACAATGGATTTAGATAATAAACCAATAGAAAATGTTGTCTGTACTTTACGGAATCTATCATACAGAATACAAGAAATTCAAGATCGTGACTTCTATAAGAAACGCTATAATACATTACAAAGAATGTCACGTGATACTGATAAAGGTAATGACACCACTTATTTTCTTTCAAACTATTGTCTAAAATCTGACTTAAGTTTTTCTAAGAAAATTTTATGCTTTTGGTATGGGTTTAAGATATGAAATCATCATTAGGTCATGTGGTTTGAAAATGGGAATGAATTCTAAATTCTAGATATTTTAACTCATTTTAGTTGTGAAAGAAATGTATCTTAATGTTTATTTCTATTGTAGGTGAAAATTCTGGGTGTTTTGGTGGTGGAGTTGGTAAAAAGAAAGGTCAACAGAAAGGAGATAATAAAAATAGCCCCGCACAGAACACAGTGTAAGTTGTTGAATTAACAACTTTCATTCATGAATCAATTTAAAGTTCTAGAATTCTAGAATTGTCAACTTTTCATTTGTGAACATTCAACTTCTCATTTTTGAATCGACAATCCCTCATGCTTGAATTTGTCAATTCATCATTCTTTAATTGTCAACTTATTCTTGAATCATTAACTTATCATTCATTGAACTATGTAAATATTAGATAAATAAGAATATATCATTTTGTAATTATAGAAATATGAATACCAAACTTCCAGCTATAGCCAATGAATATAAAGCATTATGGGGCATAGAAGTTATACAGAAATATCTAATTTTAATCAAAAATACTTCCAATCCTATTACATTAGAGGCTGGAGCTGGTGCTATTCAGAATTTAGTAGCCTGTGATTGGGCAGTAAGTATATTTCTTTTGAATAGGAAGAGGCATCAATTGAAGGATGTCAACTGCTTATATATAATTTCAGCAAATCTACTGGCAATCATTGATCTGATGAAATTGCTATGTATCTCATGTTCCAGCCTTTTATGCTACTGGGTCAAGATTCCACAGATCTCATTAAAAGAAGAATCATGGATTGTGATGGTAGTAACCTGCAGAAATGCACAATGCTAAATAACTGTATTGGCAGTTTTATCAGATTATCATTTTGTTCATAATAAATGTAGTTTATGGAAAATTTGATTTCCTGACTATTCATTGTTTAACAGTAATTGTAATATACATTAAATATATTTATTATAGCCTGCAGTAGAAATTCGAGGTAATGTACGTAAAGAGAAAGGTTTACCACATCTTGTAGATTTATTAGCTTTTGAAAATGATCGAGTGGTGTGTGCAGCAGCAACAGCATTACGTAACCTAGCTATAGATGATAGAAATAAAGAATTGGTCGGTAAGTATAGTTGGTAGTTTTTTACTTATTTATTGTAGTGAAATATCGATCAGTAACAATCAGTTTACTTTACATGAAATAATTAACCCAAAATTGCTCAATTTGGGAGCTAAAAAGCCACATGTCTTACCTCAAGATTGTTTTGTTCTTCAACCCAGATTGATTCCAGATAAATAAAGAATTTGATTTTTACACTAACTATATAGTAAGCAAAATCAAAAGTTAAATTGTTGAAATAGTTTTTTGCATTAACGTGATAACAATAACTTAAGCCTCATGTCCTATCATATATTTGGTTAGATCATGATTGTAGGTAATACTATAATACCATTATAACATTATATTACAGGTAAATATGCTATGAGACAGCTAGTTAGTAAATTACCACAAGATACCAGACATTCAGAATTAGTACCACCAGATGATACTTTATGTGCTGTTATTGCTACACTATACGAAGTTGTTAAAACTAATCAGGATTTTGCATCGTAAGTAACCAAATTTAATTTTTTTTTTCAGTATGTAGTAAATGATCAGTGCATTACAGATTCTTTTGTTTTGTTGTTTGTTTTCAAATACTCCCCCAGATAAGAAAAATTAATGAGGTCTTTGCATATGAAAGTGGGCCGAGAACCAGTTCTAAACCTTTGCCAACAACAATGTATTCTTTCAAAGAAAAGTGCCTCAACTGAATACAGGGCAGTTAAGCCATATACTGAAACATGAGTAACATTGTATCATGTTACTGAAAATTTTGCAAAGAGTTCATTTTCTATTTCAGATCATTTTTAGAAGAAAAAGGTGTTGCTCGTCTCATGTCTATAACTATGTCTGAAGGAAAATATCTTGCCAGGACAATAAAATATGCATCAACTGTAAGTACAACTCATAAAAATTATTTAATTATTATAATTTAAAAACTTTAGTAACAAACACAGGAAATCGAAAACCTTTTCTTAAGGTAGAGGACTAGGATGGATGCTGTTCTTTGGATGACCTTATATATAGGCTATCACCTGGATTATGATTATATCATGATATTTTAATCAATATTTGTTCAGATCAATATTACACTGTGTATTTGATAGGAAAGTGTAAACTAAAATCAATTGAATTAATATAGTTGTTTACTAATGTTCGATAATGTTATTTTTTTTTTTCTTTGTAGGTTTTACGTACTATGTGGCAGTTTAAAGCCTTACATAATCAATATGCTAGATTAGGACATAAAGAAAGTAATTTCCTCTCAGCTTCAGCTATACCTAGGTAAGAATATCTTTCTTGTAGTTAGTATGTGAAGTTTACCATCACTGTCCAGGGTATTTTTTCTGTGTAAAGACTGTTTAAACCCTGTTATGCTATACAGATCTATGAAATAAGATTTGCTAGCTTGGCTTATTTCCTTTTCCATCAACGCATTCCTTCATTCAGGAGAAAAGAATCTTGATATTAAAATGATAATCAAGGCCTCATGTGTTAAAGGCTGTGCACATTAAAGATTGCTCAACATCAACTAGAAAAAGAGCGGGCTACTGTGGCTATCCTGCCAAAATTACACTCAGTGCACACTGCATGATCTTGACTATCTCATATGCTCAGGAACAAGAGCAGATAAATAGTACAGATATCATTTCATTTGGATTGAATTTTTTAGAGCTGAAGGTAAAAGTTATCATCAATCATCAATGAGTACATTAAAGAGTCCAGGAAGTAGTAATCATACCACACCATATAATACGTTAAGTCGACCAATCTCTGCTCAAGGTTACGATGATAATACACTTTCTCGTGGTCCAATGTATAAACGTCCACCACCCAATAATAATTCCTTTTATAATGATGGTTATAATTCAATGACTAATAGCAATTCAGCTAGAATCGGCCAGGTATGTATTGTTTTGAAATTTGAATTGACAGACCAAGAAATTCAATAACAGAGAGATCAATTTAAGTGGTTTGCTGTGTGAGAGTGTAAATGACCACTTTTATGAATTAAAATCAATCTGCAAATCTAATCAAATTGAGATTTATATTAATTCTAAAATTATTAGATGATTTTTGTTCACTCAAATAGAATACTCTGAAATAATTTTTTTTTAAATGTTTTTTGTTCTGTTTTTAGCCTGGTGATATACCTATGTCAGATCTTGGTCCAAGTCCAGGTTATGGTACTATTGATGAACCAAGACAACGTAGTAAAACACCAGTTGGTGGTGTTCCTTTATTCCCTAATTTACCACCGGTAAGTAATGATTATTACAATGCAATGAATCTGAATACTGAAAATAATTAGATCGTTTGTCTCAGAAAGTGAATGCTTTCAAATTTGTTTCTTCCATTTCAAATTAATTTCTGAAAATTCTCATCACCTCTGACAAGGTGATAGTTAGATTGTGGTGACAATGGATGAAATTTTATATTCCCAAGGATCCCGTATATCAGATGGTCCTTGCCAAAATTGTTAGCATTGATCTTTTCTGAAGTATTTGTGCACCTTATTGATTGTTCCAGGGCTAACAGACTGTCACATGTTTAACATTTTCTATTTTATTCTTCAGAGTTCTTCCCCTCATGATGGGAGACATAATTACAGTTCCAATCCAGAACCATTGTATGCACAAGTTAATAAAGGTAACAGACGACGCCAAGATGACTATTCTCATTCCAATGAACTAATGTTAGAAGCTGATGGGGGAGGAGGAGAAGGTGCTGGGGGTGCCGACTCCTGGGTGTGATTTATCAATTGGAAGAAGAAAGATATCATTTAAATCGTTCATAGACCTTTTTAAAGGCAGCCATGTGTTTTGTTGGTACTTGTTATGTTTTCTAAGATACATGCTTTGGATGTAATCCTGACTCTAGAAAGAACAGAGAGTGAAAATAGTTTTAGTGAAATATACTTGTGAATATTAAGTTAGTGATTTTATGGAGAAAAGTTGAAACAGACTATAGAATTCAATTGTTGTGAATATAAAAGACAAGTTTTATGAAACAGACTATATGTGAATATTAACAAAAGTGATTTTCTAGATTATTTATAGTTATAAATTAGTTTTTGTATAAACTTTGGAACATTCTGTGTTGTGATATTTATAACATAACTTGAGAAAAACAATTTACACCATCTTGTACAATTTTATAAATATTCTCAGATGCAATTTTAAGCCTAATTCAAGTGCTAGCTTTACTTAAAATCTGAAGGGATCTAGTTGTCGAATTAGGTGTGTTACTAATTTAAAGAGCACAATTGTTTGATTAGCTTAAGTTGAGCCTTGTTATATGTAAAATGAATTCAATGAAACTAACCCTTTAAGAAATTCATTGATGTGAATAGGTTTTTATGTTGAAAAAAAAGATATTATAATTCATGACTATGAACAATATATAATTTTTTCTCTTCACAAACCAAAGGTTCATGATTTTGGGACTTTCAATGATATATATGAATTGTATTAATAATGGGTTTTTTTAACATGATCTTGTTCATATCAATACATATATGTATGATATTATGTTGTGATCATGCATAATAAATATCTCAAAACCATCAAATTAAAATCACAATAACTTCATTGTAAATAAATTAACCAAAATTTTGAAACTGACTGACCTTATCTGGCCTTTTATAATTATTTTTGGCAGCATTTGGTCAGAAAGATAATGCTATATTCTGTCATGAGTCATATTCACATTATACCTATTTCTTAAATTTCATCAAAAATATGTTTAAGTTTCGCATATTGTTTATACAGTGAAGCTTGTCTTTCTGACTATATATAGCAAACCACCATCTATCAAAAGGAAAATACACTTATGGCAAGTGAAGATCATACTGCTTCTAATTCTACTTTCATCCATTATCAGGTCAAAATTCTGTGTATCAAAATTTGAAGCATTTTCTCCTAAAATACAGTGCTGATTGCAGTTCAGTGGACTATCAAACTCATTCTATTCCAAATTTCAATATGCACACATCGGACAGTGCTAGTAAAGTGTTTATTATGTAAATTTATTTTTTAATAGAAAAATTAGATTACAAATCATTCAATGTTTTATTTTTATATAATTTGATGATACACCGTCTTTTTTCTAATGTTTTTTTTGGTCTATGTTTTTTCATGATACCTTATCATAAATTTTAAAAATCTGGATCTTGTTACTGTATATTCAATTATTAAAAAGATCTTAAAAAGGTAATTATTTCATTGATTCAAAATTAAAATATTGAAATATTCCTTTTTTGTTTCATAATATTTAGATTTATTTTTCAAAATCAATATATCTTGAAAGACAAGTTATTAATAAGATCTATATCTAAAATCAATATCTATCTTTAAAGACAAGTTATTAATTAGATCTATATCTGATATCAATATCTATCTTTAAAGACAAGTTATTAATTAGATCTTTAAAGACAAGTTAATATTTAAATCTATGTTTAAAATCAAGACACTTGGATGATTAAATCAGATCTTTAGGTAATTTATTACGGTACTGTAACAGTTTAATTATCTTGCAAATATTCATGCAATGGTCAGTTATTTCCCTTTTGTAAACTGACAGAAAACATTAAGCAGAAGTCGTTCTTCTGAAAGAGATCATTTAAGGATTGTTTTGTATCATAATAAAAAGATATCTAAACTAATATCTGTTGTTATTAATCCAGATTTCTGATTACTATAATAGTTTACCAGCTTATCAGTCAGATGATTTGACAATTGTAATTTTGTGGCAGAAAAACTGCATGTAAACAACCATAAGCCATGTCCCATGTTTTAACTGTTTTAGAAAATCATTGACCTTTAAAATTTTTTAAGTAAGGAAAGTCAGATATATTGTAAATAGAAAATTAAAGACAGACTTATCTGTTTTCCACAGATATGAGTCTTATTCTTTATAGAAATCAAGATTTGGCCTTGATTACTCTTACTCTGAATCATCTTGGTATGTTATAAGACTATTCTCCTATAGAAATGGAATGAAATTAATGGAGTTTTACGTCCTACTTTTCTGCACCTTGTGAGCTAATAAAGACGGGCAGGGTGCCATGAAGGAAATTTTGCCAGGACAGCGGCATTAGCCAGCTCTATTCAATTTCTCTTTTTTTGTCTAGGGATCTTTAACGTGCACAGTCTGTAGCACACGGGGCCTCGGTTTATTGTCCCATCCGAATGACTAGACACTTTTTCCATGTCAGCCCCTCTTACCTGCATCACTGACGGGGAAACCGGGTTGAATAATCCGAAGGTATTATCTCGACCTATGCCGTGATTGAACTCTGGACCTTCAGGAGAAGCACTTGTCTTGGTCACAAGTAGAGAATATGGATTTCACCATTAATAGAAATCAATTTGTTTAGAAATTAATAACGTCTGGGTAGGGTTAAAAGATAAATAAATAATTCAATTATGCAAAGCGATTGCTTCAGGAAGTTAATGAACTGGGATCTAATCTGCCATGGACAAGAACAATATTAGATTTTTTTCTTGTGTAAGCATTTACCAAACTTTGGAATAGATGTTCAGAAATTCATCTTGGAGTTTTTCTATAAAAAGCATATGAAATCACTAAGGCATTTATATTTAATGTAAATTTTAAGAATATTAATTACAAATAAAAAATATTATAACTAACAAGTAACAGTAATTGAAGGCAATACAATTAGAGTGCAGAATGTAAAAGATTTAAACAAAACTGAACAATTGCTTAAGCTGTATCCACTACTTTTAATGTAAAAAAAATTTCAAGGGCAACAAGAAGACATCCACATTTACAGATAACAAAAAACAGTATTCCAGCATATTTTTTCTTGCATTATGCATACTGAATGTCTTGAACACAAACCATATATAAAAATTTGTGTACATTGCTTTGGACGAAAGATTTATTATAGCACTCTTATTATGAAATAGGTGTATATAAGTTTGAAAATCAGAAAGGCTCATCTATAGACCTTATTCACGCATCAGCCATATTGAATCCAGAACAAGGCTCATAGCGCAAACCTTGAAAAGGTAACGTTATGTCACTGAATAAAATCTCCCCTTTGACATCTTCAAAGCCACCTTCTTCAATCCCACTAACTCGAAATTAGTCATATTTTACATCATTAAATTTGGAATTGATTCAGTTATTTAATGATACTTACATATGAATTTTACCTTCAAACATTTCTAAGAAATGGCAGTTTTAAGCCCATATTCTTGCTGTTTAGCGAGTGTTTAATGACTCAAAATTGGCTATTCATTCATGTGACGTTGCCATCTTGTCAATCAATGGATGTAATAATTTGCGTTATGAACCTTGCTTTCAGTGTCTCAAAAACAAGGCATGAATAAGATCTATACTCAATTTTGATTGAATGAAAAAAAAGATAAAATAGCATGCATATTTATAACCAGAAGGCTATTCTTTTACCAATTTGTTAACAAGTTAGTATTAATTCTTGATTGATTCTTTCTAAGTATTGCTGTCTTCATTCTGACTCCAAACTGTTATTATAATTAAACGAAATCAACAGAAGAATAAAACTAACAGAGATCATCCTAGTTTCTCGTCACCTTCTTCTACATTTTTTAAATTCAATATTTCAAATGAACCTTTACCCTTAGTATCATGTTTGACGATTTCATCTATTTCTCTATAACATCCTGGGTCTATTAATACAACCTAATAAAAAAGAAAAATTTGACTCATCATAATACGAATTCAGATTAAAAAAAACCTGCACATTATAAGCAAAGGTATTTCAGAGCAAGTGCTGGTATAGTAATTAGCAGTTCTTTTTTAAAGGAGTTTTTGAACGTATTCAATAAGCTTACCATTTGAAGATCTTCATCAAAACTATCTTCTTCAACTTGACTAGCTATCTTTCTTATTTTCTCTCTTAATTTTTTACCATCTTTTGCTGAAATTTTTGATATATCTCCATGGTTACTGTTGACTAACAACTGATATTTAAGCAATGAGTGGTATATCCCTCAACAGAAACTGACTTGCTTAAGAAAGGTCATTGCAGTAGTTTATTTAAATCATTTTAAATAGTTGGCCATAGAACTCCCTCAGAGGGTTTCCTGGATATCTTTGAAATTTTTTCGTTTGCTTTTTTTTTTGTCTTCCAATTCTTTGCCACATAAAAAATAACTTTTACCGACCTGGTGCAACAACTCTTATTCTCATTTCTGCTCTTTGTATATTAATAACTTCTTTTTCATTAAATTGTTTGATTACTTCTAATGCCTATAATACAATACAAAGATTCACATAAAAATATCTTTCGGCACAATTTCTTATTTTGTCAGCAATATAAAGGATTACCAATAGTAACATATGAAGTCTTGTAAATAAGATTTAAACCAAGAGTCTTTGCACTGCAGAATGATCAGAATTCTTGTTTTTGACTTTTCAATATCTGTTTTCCTTTCCTGTTCAACAAGTTTCTTTACTAACTATAGGCATCTACATATAAATTATTGAACCCCTTGTCAAAACCAGCTGTACTGTGGACATTATATATCATAATCAGGAGAAGCAGACAACTAACCTGCTGTTTTGAGTTCTTATTTGGTTTCACTGAGAAATGTAAATCCTTCATAGCTTTTTCTATCATTGTAACAGGATAGGGTCTATTGGTGTCAGGATTAACACATTTATCTGATACAACTGTAGCTATATCACGAAACATTGACTCAGCATTGGCCTGCCGCTCTTTTTCTGATACTTGTAATTCACCTTTAGCCAAAATCTGAAATGTGAAGAAATTATGTAGATATTTAGCAAAGATCATAACTTAGATTCATGAGGATCCTTTCAACCAATTTGCCGTTGGTCAAATCATTTGGCATTGATTTTTCTCACATTTCATGTACCAATTTGCAGCTGGGTTCACTGGAATTAGGGGAGATATGACTTGTCCAACACCAGTTCATTTAAAAAAAAATGAAAATGCATTTGACAAATCAGTTAAAGAAATGTTATACCTTTAAACATATTTCTGAATGATTATCAGTTTCAAAAATTTTCTTTAAATCTGCAGTCTTTGCAACTTCACCTTTCGAAACATTGGTGAAAACTGTATGTGTCTGTAAAACTTCATCTATATCTGTCTCTCTAAAATATATGAAAAAAAAAAAGATAATCTATAAATTACAGTGTCTTCTTGTTTGATTTATTGTTTGGTATTCTCTCTCTTAAATGTTAAATTGGAAAGGTCTCAGGCTTAACTTAAAGACCTAAGTAAACACACTAATTAAAAACAAAAACAAACATCTAGAAAATAGGTAAAGCATTGTGATTGTGAGATATACCCATCCATAGTTCTTAAAACCAGTTCTATTAGAATAGATACCTATCATGGTCACACTCACAGAGTAGGCCTTACTTTAAATAGTAAATCAGAGGAGACTAGCGGCAAGGGTCAGTGAATATCTGATAGTAGTAAGTAGGCCAAATAGGCCAAGAGATTTAAGGATGTACAACTGTATATGTGTGAAAATTATCATCAAGAGCTTAAATCAAAAAAACCAAAATTGGTAAACATGTTTTGAGGTAAAAGTAGGGTAAATAGTCAGTAGGCCTTACCTTGACCCTGTACTACTTACACTTTATTTCTCCAGCTTGTGACTTTATTTGGATAACAGGCGATCTCAAATCTTTTGCCACCCTTCTTCAATCTTATTACAGCAATATTGGTTAAACGCTTTTGACCAGTGGGTTGTTTCAAGGCCATTGTTTAAGATTTTGGTTTTAAATCCGACCTAGCGTGAAATAATAATAAAAATACGATACCAAATCTGGACCGGAAGTAAATAATATACCAAAGGCATTCGTTAAATTTATTTGTCAACTCATTCTATGCTTGCATAATTATGTTATCATTTTATAGAATTTGTTAAGCTTTCAACCCTGGAACTCCAATAATCGAAAACACAGAAACGCTATTTGATCAAATCTAGTAGCTTGGAGTAAAACAGAAATTGTACAAGAGTTTGACATATAATGTTAAGCTATTGCCTGTGGTCTGACAGGAAATAAGACTTTTTGTGATTTTTTTACTTTGAAGAGTTCTGTAGGTGGTGCTGGGCTCGCAGGAACTGGGAAACAGAACTTCTTGACCTCTCTATAGAAAGATGTAATTCCGTAGATAGTGGGAGTGTTGATGACATTTGATATAATTGATAAGTTTGATTAAGATGGCCTTAAAGTCATAGTGAAAAGCTCACAATGAGTAATAACAACACTATTCACAATGATAAAGGGCAACCTATCACCATTACTGAAATGTTGCAGGTTGGTGATCTAACTAAAAAAAGAAAAAGATATCTTCTTCTTCCTTTATGACTTTATTTCTTCCTGTATTTCTCCCCTGTTCATAATCCTTCGACCTTTGTAGCTATATAAGGACATTAAGGGTTTTTATAGGTTAGATATATAACCCTGCTTTGAAATGATATCCACTGGATCATTTGACACCTGTCTGAGCTGGTGAGGATGTGTATCAGTTTTCCATCTTATCATTCCATTGATCAAAATGTGTGATCAAGTAAAAGTCTGTTTGATTCAATGGAGATTGAAATCTGTTAGTCTCAATTTGAGAGACGACACACGTTAGGTTGTTGACCCTCAACGGTTTTGGGCCTTTGGCATAAAAAATTTTCATTTTTCAGAACTGACTGGAATATGCCTCATCTAACCATTTAACAGTCAATAATTTGTCTTTCAAGATCTGCTCTGCTACTGTCTTCTTTATTGATTAGCTGCCCCACAGTCCTCTATTTTGTTGCCTTGTCAGGTCTTACTATCTAGTTTAAAGGCTAGCTTCTTCATTGGAAGTATATTGTAAGCTGAATTGTGGCTTTATTATTTGATGAAGCATGTGTATGCCTATGAAAATATATAAGGTATCTTTGTTTGCAGTTGGCACATATCGGGGTGCCGTCAGATCAAGTAACATGGTCAAGAGTCACTATGATATCAGATAGATGGATAGCTATCAGACATGGTAAAAGTGAAGACAATGCACAAAAAGCTATGGTAAGTGAAAATATCTTAACGTATGTACAAAATCTAATATTTTGACCTGTGCAACCTTCTTGACAGGAAAATATATTAATGATATGTAACTTTACCCATGTTAAATTAGTAACATAATAGATTTAAATTATCAGAATACAGATCTTTGTATCATTAGAGATACTGTAGGTATGATAATCATTACCATGTAGGAGATATTTTATTTCATTTTAAATTCATATGGATTTCTAATGAGTAGCATTATTTTATTGTAGGTAACAGTTTTAAATCCCAAGGATGGTTCAATATCTTATGCAGGTCAAACTACTGCTGATTCAGTTATTATGAATCCAACACAACCTATTATGGCCTTAAAAGGTATGAATTGGATTGTATTGTTCTATTATAGACTACCCTTGCAATTTGAGGACCTTGAGATTTTAGCAAAGTAAGCTAGCTTATTGAACCGGAGCGAGAAAACGACAGAGCAATTGGAATTTGTGTTAAGTTAGAACCCATTTGTTTGACTTAAGCTAGCAAATGTAAAGTTTCCAATGCTCTAACCGCCTGTGCCATAGAACTGCAGAAACTGTTCTAGGATTCATTTTAAAAAAAATTCAAATGAGATGATGTCTGTTTTTTCATTGCAGCTGGTCTGAGATTTGAAGTCTTTAATCTTGATACTAAAGTATTAATTAGTAAAACTAGATTACATGAAGCAGTGGTATATTGGACATGGGTCAACTCTGATGTCATAGCTATGGTAACAGAAACATCTATATATCATTGGGATCTGTGGCAAGGTATTTTTTTTTAACTTCAACAAAATTGATGCTATTGTTATTCAGATTTTATACAAGTATTAGAATAATCCATAAATTGAAATGAATACAATGCTGTCTGTGCATTTAAATAGTCTTTGATATAATCTACCTCTGATGAAATTAGTCTGCTGAGAGAAAAAAAATATCAGGGCTGGTTTTATCCACATTTATCTTCTGACCTTTTGCACCAAACTTTTGTCCAACTATATTATTAAAAGTTTGACGTTGCTGATACAAGATTGAAGGAAATATGTTATTATTTTTAATCAAGGAAGTTGTCCACCAGAGAAGATGTTTAATAGACATAGTCGACTAGCTTTCAGTGAAATAGTCAGCTATAAAACTGACCCTGCAGTAAAATGGTTAGCTGTTACAGGAATGACTCCTGAGGTATGTTTAAACTGATTTATGACGTGCTTTGTACAATATCTGTAATATTTCTTCAATGCAGAGAAACTGGCTGACCAAAACTTGACCATGGACAATAAATATTGTTTGCTTCAGGCTCTGCACATTGAAGATCCCTCAGCAGTTGGAAATTACACAGCTGTCCTGGCAAATTTTACAGTCTTTTTTAGCCCAATCAGGAGCATTAAATTAAGATATCAAACATCATGTCATTTCACTTCTGCAGACTTGAATGCAGGAGTGAATTATTATTTGACACCCCTCAATTCTTTATTGAACTCTTCCACACATGCATATTTTCAATCAATAAGATAAAGTGGCTGTATGTTTGGAAGAGATGATTCTGTTGCTTGTCAATATATTATCACATATGAGTTCTATGTTATTTTGAAATTTTTAGGATGATAAGATATCTGGAGTAACACAGCTATATAATTTAGAAGAAGATATAACTCAGTGTATAACAGCCCATGCTGTGTGTTTTGCTAGTTATAAATTTACAGATAATCCTTGTCCTTCAACTTTATTTTTCGTTTGTACCCGAGATGTTCATGATCATGGCAAGGTAGGGTAAAAATAATCAGTCATATTGAAATGTAATAAATCCCTATTTCAAAATATTTTTGATATATCATCAATGAGGATTTGTAGAGAAAAAATTGATTCACTTTTTGGTTATCATTTAATGATTTACCTTATGCAATTGTATTTTAACAATATTTTTTAGGTGCATGTTATTGAATTAGGTCCGTATAAAGTTGGTAATTTTGCACCAAGGAATTGTTATGATCATGTACAATATTTAGATGATACAGACAGATATGATTTCCCTATTTCTTTACAGGTAAATTTTTGTTATGATTTGATGCACATAATAAATCCTAATTAATGATGTAAATATTGAATTTTACTGGCTTTCAGATGTGGTCTAATCCCTGTATCTGTATAATTTTGCTAATGTTGCTAAAAGTTGTTTTTTTGGATGAAAGGCAAATAGTAATTAAATATCTATGGCTAAATAATTTTTAAGTTGAAAAAGAAGACCTACGTGATCAAAAGCATAAGATATTTACCAGTAGTATGTTTTTTATATTTTCAGGTTTCAGCAGAATATGGAATATTATTTGTTATAACTAAATATGGTTATTTATATATTTGTGATATACAGACAGCCACATGTTTATGCTGTGCTAGAATCTCTATGGATATTATTTTTACCTCCACATTAAATACAGATACACAGGGTATTCTAGGTGTTACTAGAGGTGGTCAGGTAGGTGTTATATACAGATACACATTGTATTCTAGGTGTTACTAGAGGTGATCAGGTAGGTGTTATATACAGATACACATTGTATTCTAGGTGTTACTAGAGGTGGTCAGGTAAGTGTTAAATACAGATACACACTGTATTCTAGGTGTTACTACAGATGGACAGGTAGGTGTTAAATACAGATACACATTGTATTCTAGGTGTTACCAGAGGTGGACAGGTAGGTGTTAGATACAGATACACAGGGTATTCTAGGTGTTACTAGAGGTGGACAGGTAGGTGTTAAATACAGATACACATTGTATTCTAGGTGTTACCAGAGGTGATCAGGTAGGTGTTTAATACAGATACACAGGGTATTCTAGGTGTTACTTGAGGTGGTCTGGTTTGTGTTAGATTGTTGTTACATTTTTCTAATATTACCAACAACCGACATTTGAGTTTCATTTTGAAAACTGATATTGACAGCTGAAATGGAGCTCTCTCAGCTGATAAAGCAAATATCCATATATCCCTCTTAAATACCTTGAAAATCTTTTATGAATTTTAGGTTCTGACCATAGATCTAGAGAAGGAAAGTGTGATATCATATTTACGTGAAACAGGAAAGAAATCCCACCAAGCTAATAGATTGGAGCAGGCCATTACAACTCCATAGTGTACATCAAGAGGTATATAGTCTCAGATCTTAGATAGATGCCTGATAAATTTTATATTAGTTTTATATATATATTTATTTTGTCTTGTATCAAATTGACTTAAGAAGAAAACAGTCTCAAAGTTTTTAAAGTTGAATGGAAGCATGAATCAAAATTGTTATTTGTTATCTTTATTTTAAATTGTTTGAAGATTGAGGGGAGAATCCAACTTTATGTAACACTTACAGATGGTTATATCTGTCATGTTCTGGCCAAGTTGAAACATACTACCAAAGTTCCATAAAGAAAAAAACAGGTATCCAAATTATATTTCTGTCAGACTGACAGATAATTTTCATTCTTTGTTATCAGCTAAATGTGATTGTAAATTTCACTTTATATCCAGTTTTATACAAACCTTAGCACCTTTGTATGAAACATTTCTATAAATACCCAAATGTAATAATATTGATGATAAATATTGATAAATATTGCACTTGACACAATATTGTCTAGTCTTATTGATGTGACAGCACATAGTTCACAATAGATAAAGATATAATATAAACCTTATAGATGTTATAATTTATTTTTTTTTTATAAATTTTATACACCCACATGAAATGGGGGGTGTATAATGGTGTCAACCATGTCTGTTTGTCCGTCCACAATTGCTCGTAAACACTCAAGAAGGCACAATTCTTGACAGATTTTGATGAAACTTGGTAATATTATGCAATATTGCCCCAAAGAGTTAAAAAGAAGTATATGGCTGAATATTTTATTCTGGTGATTGTTTCTGTGCTGCCATAAATAGATATTCTTATTCAAAAACAAAACTGCCAATGGGCGTATATTATCTGGCAAGCTATCTTTATTTGTATGGTATATCTATTAAAATCACTGTCCATAGGTATTGATAAAATAGATCTTTTATCAGTGACCAATATAACTTCTGTTACCTTCAAGGTTGGGTATTAACATAGGTTATTGTGACATTTTTTTTCCTGGGTCACAAGTAATGTACTTTTATCTTTACTTTTACCTATTATTATTTCTGTCTTCCTAATTGATTTTTGATATAGACTAAGCTTTCACTGTGGCTTATAGACCCCATCTGAAATTTGGGTCCCTCTTCCCATTTTGGGGGTATTTTACTTTTATTCTTTGCTTATTACATGGCCTTCCTTATATGATTTGATACAGACTTTTCTTTGACATTTGATACAATTGGCATTGAACTTCTGACATGTTCTCAAAATGTCTTTAAAAGAGCTATTACAAATACTGGTTAGCTTGAAGTTGTTTTTGATGGTGACTTGACAAGATTTAGAATTACAGAAACTAAAGAATGATGTAAATAGAAGTTATAAAACCCTTCCAAATCCTTTCTTTTCTTTGTTTTGTTTATAATTGCAGTAATATTAGGTACTAACACATTTTTATGACAGTGCAATATAAAAGATTTTACTATAAAAAGCTGGTCTATATTTTGAGATATAAAGCTATTATATATTATATAGAGATTAGTTTGGTACTATCTTATAGTATTATATGATATAGAACATTGTTTATAATTATAAAGAAATTTAGTATAGTGCTATATTATTATTTAAATGTATTATTATTCATGTATATTGTAAGGTAATATCTATTTGACATAATCTAGTTTCCTTTGACATCTGAAACTCCTGATGCCACTTGGGGACTGTGTGTGTCCCTTTCATACTGTGCGAGTAACGAAAAAGGTAAGCATTGATAAATTGAAACTAGAACCTAACAACTGGAACAAGGTTAAGCCAAATAGATGCCTGATTATTGTTATGTTAACATTTGTTATCATTTTATTATTATTTACTTTGCGTCATTGTATTACTTATTATTATACCAATACCAAAAACCCCTGTCACAACCCTAATGAGGATTGTATTCACATCACAATCTAACACTGAGTAAGCACAATTTCACAAAACTTATGATATTAATCCAACAAATTTAAAATCAAATGTTTTTGTATATTGTATCAAACATTTTCAGAAATAGTTTAGTTACAACTCTAGTCTTAACTGATAATTGTAGAACTTAAATTAACTTTTATTTCTTGAATTAGATTTTTCATTGTTTTGAGTTGCCAAAGAGTTCTTCCACCTATGAAGACATTTTTTTTTGACAGTGCAAAAAGTTAGTGCAAACTATTTATTTTTTGGTACATGTATACTAAATATGGCACACACACATATCAGCTGCATTCTAAGGTTAAATTTCCTATTTATAATGAAAATTTGATCCACAAGATTACAGCCTGATTAACGTAGCATCAAATATTGTATTAATTATTATTATTATTAAATTAACAATCTGCTAGTATTATATGGATTGTTCTCTAGTCTTTACTAATAAGTATAACACTTGCCTAATAAACCTAGGTTTGACTTGACTTTTTTTTAAATTTGAATCTCCTGAGTTTACTATTATCCCCAACTTCCTTTGAATGTTTGATAAGAGTTGACAAGTAAAAACAATTCACCATGTATTTAATATTTTTCATGTAGAGGTGGGCTCAGGTTGATCCTATGTTTTCCTCATCTTGACAATTTGATATGATGCTTTTCGTGGGAGCTAACGCTTAGCTGTCAGTCAGTGGAAATTTCATGTGATTGCGAAATTCTTAACCATTAAGTGAGTCACCTGACAGAAAATGTAGCCAATGCTGGTAAAATGTAAAAGTGGATAATATTCTTAACCTTAATTCAAGACCAGATTTGATTTTCTTTCGAAATTCTCCCTAGTGGCCTAAAAGTATATTTGATTGACACATTTTTTCTTCTTTGATAATTTTGGATGTAAAGCTCCATTTCCAAGAAAAGAAAAACAAATTTTAAGTTAATCATTTAATAGTAGAAAAAGGGAAAGAGTAACATTAAGTATAAGACAAAGATATTTATATACATTGGGCCAAATCATAATCACTTCATTTTTGATATATCGACAAGTAATCTTTTGGTGAAAAATTGATTGGTATGGTATACAAGTTAATGTCCACTTCCAAGTGATATCAGAGACTATCTGAAATATTCCCAGATGTACATAAATACCTTTATCCAACTAAAGCAACAATAACAAATAAATCTGACAATGATCATAAATTCAAGATTAACTTAAATTTGAACTAGACTGTAGAGACAGCCTTGATCTCAGTTCTATTGTAATATACTTTGATTTCATGAAATTAGATCATTTGAACATTGAATATAAATTATATCTCATCGAGCAATTAACCACATTCAGAATGCAATCCTGACATCTTGCTAAATATCTGGTTGAAATTTTTGGGATCCTTTCGAGATCTTTCCACCAAAATATAAACAGGCCTTCTAAACTCAAATCACATGATAATTTTTCAAATTGAGCAAATAAATTAATGCAAAGCCACATCAAAATTCATTACACAATCTTCACAAAAATTATGATAATCAACAACATTCCATGTTTAATTGTCTCCAGACAAAATAATAATTAAAATTCATTAAAAGCATCCTCATCCCTAATAACAAATTATATCAAAGTTGTTCACAATGCTACGTCATAGATCAGGATCAAAGTGATTCATCAGATACATTGCTAAATAACTGGTACAGAAAACATTGTGGAAATAGAAAATAACTACAGGTATTTACAGGACTAAAAGTTTAACAAAAACATAGAATTCTAATCAGAAATGCTTACTACAGGTTCCTCTGTTAAAAACTTCAGACTTGTTTATTTTATAACTCTATGAAACTACACTGCTAACATTACAGCAGGTTTGAGTTTGATCATTCAGTTTGATCATTTAGTGTCATCCTTACAAAATCAGTGCTAAACTTAAATATTTCTATGAACTCATTGGGCAGATTAATGTGACTAAGATGATGGAAAACTAAATTGCCCAAGCTGCTTTAGAAAGTTATACCAAACTATAACAAAGATTACCAAGTTATCTATAGAAATTTAAGTTATAGATCCATGTTAATACTGCTCTTATAATTAACTATTAGTACAAAGTACAAACCAAGGCAAAATCAAAGGAATCGGCAGAAATGATTCAATTGAGCACAAATCGACATTCAGTGAGAAAAAAAACATCTCAAATTTATTTATCGATCAAATAAACCTAATGAAGCAAGCAAATAACATGGATTATGATTCTATAACATGATATTTCAAGAATTTTGTTTCTATAAATTACATGGAATTTCTTGCCCAACTTTAGCAATAAAAGTTTTCTACAATTACAGAACAGGTAATGATTTTACAAGAGCAATTACCATTTTGTTTGAATAGTTTGAGATAGTGTTGAAGTAATATGATCTTTCTGGAATAACAGGAACCACTGATGTCAGACAGGAAATCAACATGGTAAAATGGAATCTCTTAGCATTCCCAAGAAGGCATCAAAATCACTTCCAAGTCTCTTCATGATATGAGTTTTAAGAAATAACTTAGATGACTTTGTAATTGTTCATTGTATATGTGTAATATCAATTGAAACATACTTGAATTAAGATCACATTACAAATGTATGTATGATTTTGATATTATACTGGATCTCAAACTCAGCTAGACTATATTGTTCTTATAGACATCAAAGTTATAGATAATCTTTAATAAGGTGGATATGGTAATATGGAAGACAGACATGTATAACTACAGCCTGTAACTGGTGCATTTCTTAACATTCTTCTGATAAGTAATTTGGTTTTTCTTTTTCTTTATTTAAAGAATAATTTGATACTGAGTTGCCAAGTTTAGATTTGTCTATATTTTTATTGAGAGATGTTAATTGTTGAATGTCACAATATTTCAAGTATTGAAGATAACCGACTTAAGTATTCACTTTCACTGTAAATTATCTCCTGAAAACTGTAAATATTTTGACTAATCCAGACACCATACCTGAGTTGTTATCACAGGCTTAAGAATTCAACTTGTGTCCATGTCTAGATACTGAATTTGAGCAAACACTTGATTACATTTTGTAACTTGGCATCCTTCACAGAGTGAACATAGCTAATGATGTTAGCAGACAGGTTAGTTGACATCCTGGAAGATTATGAAGGAAACTGACACACAGGCTATGCAAAATAATACAGCTGTGAGCAAGTTTGCAGCAGACTTTGGACAAGCTTACACAGAATCTCTACCTAAACACAGATTTTAGAATTTGAATGTTTCCAATCTGTCTTCCAATATCTTTCATGATATAACTCTGAAGGACAGCTCCTCATAGGAAGAAAGTTACCTTGACACATATTGGAATGAGGATGAACATTTGACTGACACACCCTTGTTGAGTGGAATAAATACAGTTGACTGATTACTGTTATCACTGTAAATCAACTAAAGATGACACATTTCTCTTTCATTCCTTATTGAAATTGTCCAGTTGAGCTCCAACACAATAAAACTCCCATAAAATATTTCCAGATCTTTGAGCAGACATCAATAAATTAAGAATGATAAGAATGGAAATGTAGCAGTCAAACAGCATCACATTCACACAACACCACAATCTAAGTAGTAACTTCTTCAGTGATTCCACCCCACCGAACTTTATATTTCTTATTTCGCCATTGAATTGTACTGTCTGCATGACGCAATAACAATATATACGGTGAAGAAAGTTCTCGTAACAACCATGCAACAACAAATTCAAACTTGGAAAATGGTAAGGGTCCATTCTGTAAAAAAAAAGATAGATAATTTTTACTTTTTTTGTTATATAAAAACTCATTTCATGCTGCCTACAAGAAGATCTGATATTATGTCCTCAAAAAGACATATAGTTTCTCTTTTCATCACTATTAGATGATCTATCTGAACAGTCGTAATTCAAAATCAAATGCTGCATGAAGTCTATCTATTTCATTCAGTACTACATTGATGAGATATAGTGTATATCAAACTTTCGTTCCGTTACTAGCTTATATTTATTACATAGCCACTACCGTTTGTTTGATGACATAACCAGCCAGGGCTTGGATTTTGTAATGCAAACAAAAGGTGAGTGTTGGATATAATGAAATATAATAACAATTTTTTCATTATAGCAAACAAAAGGTGCATTCAGTGTCTTATGCTTCTCAGAATACACATTTTGTTCCCATCACAAATTCCCAGCATATTAGACATATTGTGGTAATGGAGTTCAATTTCTGACATTTGAAACACAGATTTCTGACAACCCAAGCAAATCTTTACAAACAATAGTATGGCTTTGGAAAACCTTGTTTGATATCATAATGAACTGAATCAGTTTGATGTCCTTCCTTTTCTGCACCAGTTAGAGCTAATGAGGACGAGCAATGCCATGCACTGTGCAATGGGGAAAATAATATCATGTTGTAAAGTAAGTCTCATACCTGAACTACACAAATTAACACATAATCTAAGAGGAACCAAAGTAAAACATGAAGAAGAAAAAATCCCATTGGACTAAAATCAAATAAAAACTGTACAGCCCAGGAAGCAGCCACACCCATAATCATACATTCTGATAGTGGTTCCAGGAATACAAATAATGGTAACATAGAATATCTCATGTACGCCCATCTGAAATATAAATAAATATCTGAATAAAATATAAGATATCATTTAAATATGAAAGGCATATAAATCACTATTAACATCCTATGAGGTTTATATCTATACATGGCAAATTATTTACACAGCTGATCAGAGATTACATTTACTTACCAAATTTGAATTGACGTACAACTCTATTCATTTCATTTCAATTTACTTGCTGTTCAGACATGTTGGTGTTTCCACAGCTGATCAGAAACTTACATTTAAGTGGCAACATCTAGCTTATCAGAGGTGCATATCTACTTATTATCTGATCAATAATAAACATCTACAGGGAAAATTGTTTCAACATAGAAAATGTAGATTAACTCTCGGTAAAATAAATCACAAATAACCTACCTTCTTAATCTTTTATGAAAATCTGTGACAGAATAATTACCAGAATTTTGTAAAGCTGGTTTTGTACATAAAGTTATTTTATAACCTCTGAAATAGTACAGAAAATAATATCAAACTTGAGGATAAGTTTCTGGAATTTTATAAATAAATAATAAAATAAAATAAATTGAGCATTATGTTAGGGCAAGATGTAATTAGATCATTATAATCATCTGTTCTACATTTGGCTTTATGCTGGCCTTCTGAATAGGTCACAAGTATGGTTGAACAATTACCTTCAGTACTATGCCATGCATTGTTTCATTCCTTAAGAATGCACCAACAAAAGCAAAATTTGCATTAAGGTGGTATTTTGAGTTCGACTTCATAATTTTTGCGAATTCTTGGAATCTACAAGCTGGAAAAATATATACATAATGACTTACTGATTTCTTATAGCTTGAGCAATAAAGTAATCTTCAGCTAAATATTTTCCAAATTCTTGGAGGCCTCCAGCGACTTCCAGAACATCTTTCTTGAAGATCATAGACATTCCAGTAGAACAATTAACACCTACAGCATTAGCAGAGAGACAAGCCCTAGCCTGCATTGTTCCAAAATATACCTACAATATACAACAAAACAAAATGCAACAATGCTTATTTTCTGTGTAAAGCAAAAGGTTTTTAAATTTTTTTCTATATTTCTTAAGAGAATTGGAATATCAGTCTCAAAATAGTACTGTTAGTCTTGGACTGTCTTTGCATTGATATCTAAATAAAATGTTAGTAGGTTTACATTGAAAAAACACTTTCATCTCAATCCAGTACCAAGGAAAATCCACACCCTAAATTAAAGGGTATAAATACGCTAACTGAGTTTATTTTCAGATTGGTTATTGTGTCTAACAGGGAATAACAGTACTATTAAGACAGCTGTTACATTTTCAATATGTTATACTGATATTTATCTCAATTTCATTAATAATAACTAATATAATCAAATATAATAAATATGTGCGCAACAATGGACACAACAAAATTAACATAGCATAAAGCTTTGATATTCTCCTTTTGGCTTTAATATAGAATTATGAAGTTCAGTCTTACATAATATTCAGTTTAAGTAAATGGGTATAGATAATCTGGGAAAGATCAATGCCAAGAGGTTTGGCCAAGGAACAGCTGGTAGAAAGAATTCTTTATTATGCTCCTAAGTTATTATCCTTGTAAAATATAGTTGTTTCTTTCTTTCAAACATTTTGACATTGCTTTATCTCTTATTATCTCTTTGTTCTTTATCATGATTAAATAGTACTCTTAACAGGGGAATTCAAATAGTAATAGACAGTACCTGTTCATAGACTGAAGCAAAACCATTTCTACTACAAACATAAGGCATTTGTAAAACTAAGCCAACATCTTTGACCATACATGATGCCATTTCTGATAGAGAATCTTCATTCACTGTAATAAACAAGAACTCATACAAATTCAATCATAATGACATGTTATAATACACCTAAGAAGGGAAGGGATTTTAGTTTCTCCCCAGTTACAATCAGCCAAAGGTTGAAATTTTTGTGTACATATCTGCCTGATAAATATACAGATCTAGGCATTTCAATTATAATAAAGCGATTACAAGGAAGGTATGTCATATCAAATCATATCAACAATTTCAATTTCTGTCAAATGTCTTGTGGTTCTTGCAATTCGACTACAACTAAATGTTTGTGACATCACTATCTCAAAATCTGTTTATCATATCTAAGAGCCTGTGCAATAGCTACATCATTAAACTTCAAGTTTTAATGGAATTGCAAGAACCATGGAGTTGTGACTATAATTGCAATAGTCCTCAATTAGCTCAATACACATAAAAAGTACAGAAAACTCTTAACAATCAGTTATCAAAAAAATGTTCAATTGAAGTAACCCATAGAATATAAATGAAACAAAATATCCTGAGCTGTACATAGATTGAGACAAATACTTACTTTTAATACCACTATCTGATATGAGTATAAGATTATGTTTAGCTGCCTCATAAGCCCTGATCATATTGTTGATTTTACCATTGGGGCCAACATGTTTTAAACCTAAAAGTTTATACATAAATTTATTTTATTTATATGGTTTATATATTTCAATATATATATATCTTCTCCTTTTAAATTCTCAATGGGTCAAATTTACTGTGAAAACTAATATGACATTTTCTAGCAAGTTTATTATATATGTGATCACATGTTGTGGATGCAACAAGCTCTATATTGGCTGTAGAAATAATTTACGGAACAGAATGACCATTCATGGACAACAAATCCGGGATCCTAAACACATTGATGTCTGTGCAAGGGGAATATCCCCAAATTTTATGGTATTTCTATTCTGCAAAATGTCCAGCCAAGACAGCCTACTAATGGGAATCAAGGAGAAATATTTTATTGAGAAACTAAAGCCTAAATTAAACCAATTAGTTTGATCTTTATATACATTTTGTTTATTTTTCTTTTTTCCATTGGTGTAAATCCATCATATTAATATATCTCCTAAAGACAATATCATGACGTCATATTGTTGTGTATTGTATTGTTACTATGACTTGATAAACCAGGTTGGCAGTAAAAATTATCTATCTTTATCAGCATTATTGATCTCATTTAACTATAAAATATAATATATTGCTTCCTGATACAATATTTTATGTGTGAAAATACTGTGGTTAAATGATATATTATGTTTGCATTATCAAAAGCGTTATACATGAAAATATTTCTAAAATATGCTATTATCATCTATGTATCTACTTGATCAAATTGCATTTGTTTTAAAAGCATTAATTAAAGATAGTGGACCACAGCCATATACGCCCACCACGGCATGCAGATGGTAAATATTAAAGATTTTGGGGCAAGGGCAATAACTCTGCCTCTAATGGTCGAAAATTGCTCAAATTTGAACTTGATCTTTGTGTTATGAATATACTTGTATACACATACTGAATTTCATTTGATTCCATCAAGCAAATGTTGACAGCAGACGGGTGGACCGACATTTCATGAATATGTATGCACATACCAAATTTCATTTGATTCCTTCAAACACTCTAGTTTTTAGAGTGTTTACGAGCAATTGATGTTGATAGAAGCACTTACTGTATAGAGGTTAAAGGGCGAAACTCCTCAAAACTGACGTAGGAAGCCTAAATCTTGAAAAAGCCTTAAATTCAATCAGAAGTAAACTAAACTTTCTCAAACCTTTTGATTTAGGTCCAATAACATCCATTTTAAGTTTCGTCAATAGTAATAGCATATTCAAGATTCTGGGGCAAGGGTAATAACTCTGCTTCTAACGGTCAAAAATAGCTCAAATTCGAACTTGATCATCGTTTTATGAATATTTATACACATATTTAATTTCATTTGATTCCATCAAAAAATCTAGTTTTTAGAGCGTTTACAAGCAAATGTTGACGGACGGACGTAGAGAGATGTGGGCGTATAAAATCAGAGAGTACTAATTGCTAATTAAGCAGTTTGACCTAGTTTTAGTGTTCGGCTTTATAGCGGCTCGATTAGTTGACATATTTCTCTAAATTTGGCGTTCATTTTGCTAAAATTTGTACAGTAGTTTTCTTACCTACCAAAAAGCATATAAAAAACCCCTTACATAATGTTTTTTTAACAGTTTTGTCATTTAAAATTAACGGCTGGATATTTTTCAGTTTAAACATTCAGATATGTCAAGGGACCTGCTTTCTAGATTTCAGTGTATAGTTATCATAAATTTGAGCCAAATTTTTTTTGACCTATAGAAAAAGTGGAATGCCCCTTTAAGATTGTGAAGTCAATTTTGCCTTTTCCATATTTGATTATTATAAAACAGTCTGATTTTTAAAATGTTTCCACCATTAGAATTAAAGTTAACTCTTCATAAGACTATAATATCAATATTTCAATATACCAAATATGTAAACAACTGTCTTCTCTTTATTATCATTTTATCTTTTATGTAGTATGAAATATTTATCCTACATAAATACAAACTAGATAAGATTTGCTTTAACTCAGACTTTTACTTTAAACCCTGTGCCAGTGCCTCCTGTTGGATAGGAACTTGTTACCTTTCAACCACCCTAATCTCTTGACTCAATATATTGTTGTGCATGTCATAACTGACATTTTGCTGTTTAAGTCAAGAAAAGGCAAAGTATAAGCTTATTGTCCCATTCAGTGCATAGTCGATACAGAAGAAAATAGACGAAGTGAATACATGAGGTTCAGGTCTTGATTAACTTGTATCGAATATTTTCTACTGTATCGATAATCCTGCACGTTTCACCTTACACATCTCCTCTATTTGCAATTTAATTAGAATGCATCCAAAAGCTGTCAAATAGCTGTTTATACATGAGTAAACAGACATCATATATAGGTACATGCATGTGAATGCACGCTCATCACTTTGAATAAGAACAGACTTACCAATGAATAATTTAACATCAGCTTTAGGATATGATTCTATTAAACTTTTAACTAGTAATATAGCTGGATCATTTTCATCTTGTACAGAAAATAATAATTCATACTACAATAAATACAAATTATTATTTTAACATGGATAATCTGTCTCCCATGATAGATATTATATTGACAAATGCTTGAAAAAAAATGTTTAAGTTCATGATAATGAACAGAGTCGAAAAAAATGTACCACATTCCTTGATGCATACTGGTACCTAGAAGAAGTCAATTATGTTCAAATGCAACATATACTTGCATGGGTCATTCTACTCGCAGATCAAAGAGATTCCTTAACAATTGCAAAAATCAAACCATATTATTGAAGAGAACTAGAAATTCAAAGATATCTTGCACATTCGCAGAGGGTCAAACCATTACAAAAAATATCCAATTTGTTTTGAAATAGAATAAGGAATTTAATTGAAACTATATATAAAAGGACTACTCAAGTTTGTTTTTGTTTCCTGTTTCAAAATTGCACAAATATCTTTGCTGGACTTAGTCCATCATGGCTACTATTGATGACAACACAATTAACTCACCGATGGGTAATCTAAATTAAAGAAAGTTTCTAAATTGTGTTTTAAATTAGGATCAACTCCCATTAATGGTTTGATGATGGAAACACCAGGGGTATCTTCTGGCGACAGTTTCTCTTTGGGATAATGTAGGAGCCATTTTCTGAAGAAAAAGAAACATAATTTACCTGTGTTTGATTTCCCCCAATAATACTTCCTAATAATTTCTTCCTTGTTGTAAGAAATATAGCAAAAAAACAATATTATTCAGTAACTTCGAGCAATTGTTAAACTATCAAACTTGGTCATAATTTTTCTACATTTGGCAGTTATGTTTATCTAAGGTCTAGGAATATGAAACAGTTAAGAAATAACACATGAAATTAGTATATCCTTGACAATAATAAAGAAAGTGTCCCTTTAAGTAAAAGAAGCAAACTTCAATAAATTCTTTGATATTTTCATTTATCATTAATGTTGTATATTGGTTTGTAACAACAAAATACAATGTTCCTAAGTATATTTTGTACATTGAAATTTCTTAACTATTGCCTTTAATAATACTTTTAGTTAGATAAAACACTACCTTTGTGAGCTTTGTCAAACAGGAGGTACATCCCGCAGCTCATATTTTTTTGTAGCTAAGCCACACATGTATGCACTTTTTGTACAACACTTGATTGCATTAATATCATTGTATCCATTAGTTACAGTAAAAAAAAAGGGGGGTGTCTTTTTACACAAGTAAAATATTGTAATAATTGTAACATATATTATATATATATATATATATATATACGTTACATGATATTTATCTTCCTTTTAACTGAACTTCCCCCCTCTGTCTGTGCTTTTGTTTCTTTTCTAAACTACACTCCCAAAATAAAAAAAATTGCCATTTATATATGGATTCAGTAATATTCAAAAATCTTTCCCAGTCAATAACCTTATTATAAGTATAGTCCTACTCATACCGTACTGTATATAAATGTAATTCTTAATGAAAAGAGGGTCAAATCTGTCAAGGTTGGCTTATTAAACTGAATAGAATTAATACACACCCTAACTCTAAATCAAATCAAATCAATGTAGACTGGTGTGTAGAATTGAATTAAACAATATCTGTGCCATGACTTAGTTTTTATTTTCATTATTGTTTTCTGCTTTGAAAACGATATTCAAATACCAACAACAAACTTGTAAAGCAAGATTTCCTGAGTGTAGTTTGCAATATGTATCAAGAAAATATTTGGACTGATCTTTTTAGTATTGGTGCAAAAATAAGTATCCGGTTTTAAAATGGCAGTATGAAAAATGTTCAATGATTTTCTATTATCAAAAAGGACTAGATTTTGTTGTATAGCAAAGTTATTCATATGCAAAAATAATTTTCAACCAACAGATAAAAAACAAAATGTCCCTTTAAGAGCCATATATTCTGAAACCAGATATTAAAGTGCAACATTAAGTGCAACATCGAATTAAATAAATGTTTCTAAAATATGGTTCTAGGACAAATATTATGAATAGCTCATCCCACTAACTTAGTACTCAATGCTACAACAGTAGACTTAAATGCAAATGGCAATGTCTTAACTGCTCAAATAAATGTGGATAATGTAGGCTGTGCAGTTTAAGCTACACTAAAAGCCTACAAACAGCAAGTTTAAGCTTATATAGCAAGTAACACCAACAGAAGTAACATGGGCTGGTTTCTTTCTACTGTATCGATGATTAGAAACACAGTATTTCTACTGAGGTAGTTCTACATAACCCAACGAATCTTGTGATAGTGGCAAACAGCCTACAAGTTTTGAAGTAACAATTGACTGTATTGAAACTGCACTGCCGAGCTGCAGTTGCAGTCAGTACAGAAGAACATGTAGTACCATACTTTAAATATAGGCCTAAACATCAACTATTATACAGTGAGTAATAATCAAGTGAGATGTACAGTCACTGTTGATAAATTGTTCTGACAGATTCATTGACATAAGTGTCAAAAATGACTCTGAGAACTGACACTGACAGTAAATATTTTACTACCGGCGCCCCTCCCCATCGATCGGATTTTCCACACCGCTTTTTTTCCTCCAAAGAATTTGACTTACCCGTAAATAAGGGCTAAGGAAAATATAAACCAATCAAATAGCCATCCTCCAAATAAAGCTGATGCCAAAACTGTCGCCAAAATCAACTCAATTGACATTTCGACATTGTGCCCTGTATGAAAGCACAAATATTTCTCTCTTGATCGTATCCTGAAGTACGCATGCGTGAAATCATTGTAATGAGCATTCATTTATTTTTGGTTAGTTTTTTTCCACCATAAAAAAATAAAAACATAAATTTTCTTTTCGTTATTCGGCGATTTAAGTTTTCACACTAATTGATTTTTAAATCATGTTCCAGTTTATTCTATAGCAATACTATTCAAAAAAGGAAAAACAATTTTGCGCTAATTTTACATCAACACAAACTGCTCCCGCTTAAAGAGCTTAACCCATTACAAACGGTTACCATGTTAGGATCACAATAAACAAATCGTAGAATGTTTTTACTTTTGTTCTATTGTAATATGATCAATATTCATTACTATTTGTTTTGGCAGATTTATTCTAGATTATATTATCAATATATTGACATTAGGATCTCAATGATAAACTCTGATTCATGCACACATGCTGAATTCAAATCATCTGTCCTGATCAAAAATGTCATGTCACTTGTCAGTTCCACCCAGTAAATTCCTAGTATAAAAACATTGAGTCAATAAAACAGTTTTTCATGGTGATGATATTTGAATCTTTTTTCGGAAAAAATTTTGAATGGTGAATAAAATCTTTCTAAAATATCCATCAATTAATTATGCTCTTTCAGTGAATGGTGTCTCTGTTTCTTTTTATACAGTATTAAATTTACATTTTTATTTTTTTAGCTCTATAGATATAACAAGAAGATTTATTATAGATCTGAAATTTTAAATGACATTGGAAGAGGAGGTTTCATAGGTGTAAGCCTGTTCTCCAATCCTTTTCTTAGGAATAAAATATTGTTTACAAAAAAAAAAAAAATTTAATTTTAAAATTTTTGGGGTAATGCAACCGATGAAGGATCCTGAAAGGGGTAATCACTATAATAGAAAGAAAAGGTTGAAAACCCCTGAACTTAAAGGGACAGATGCGGCATTTTGAGGGGTTGCTTTTAGTATTGAATATATGTAAATGGTCTTCAGAAGTACTAGAAATGTAAGAAAATCGCATAATTCCTTTAAAATACTTTGAACTAAGAAATTACTCACTATTTCTATATATGTCTTTTTTATATTTAACAGCGTATCTTAAAATGACAAGTCATCACTTTAACTTTCAAACACGGATAACCCTGGACAAACATGGATTTGAAGGCTCAAATTTGGACGGTGAGCTGTCGACACTATTACTGATTGGCTTAGCTGAGACTAAAGTAGGAGTGGTAAAAAAAATGGCGCATCTATCCCTTTAAGATTGTCTATAGATCATTGGAATCAAAATGACACATCTGATTTTTTTTCACAATAAATAGAAACCATATTGCTTAAAGAGATATTGGAATGGTCTCATTTAAGTATTAAGGGCCACAGAAGCTCTTCAAGAGGCTAGGAAACTATATTATGAACCCTTTTGTATTAAATAGGTAGCAATGAGGATCCATGGTAATTAGTCTTCAGTAACATGAATATCAAATTGTTTGATCATTTATGTGATTAGACTTGTACCATCTCTGGAAAGATTAGGATGTTATGGATTGGAAGTTTTTTTTATGTCATCTTTTTCATATCATATGTTCAACAACTAAGCAGTGTTTCCTTGAACTTGATGACAAATTTCAACTGAACACAAAATCAAGTGACGAAATTTCCATCTTGGTGGGCTCTATTTGCAAAGAATGTTTCATCAATTAAGACCAGATTTGTGTTTTAAATAGGCCTGTAAGCCACCTTTTTTAGACAATAGTTGAGCATTTAAAACTAAACCCTATTATCTATTTGAATGAGCTCCAATTTCAGATAACTCAGAAAACTTTGTGAGTACATGTATTTGTAAAAGAGGTAAGGTTTCAAGATAAAACTGTATTATTAAAACACATTTATTGTATCTTATCATTAATGTTATCAATAAATATATTATCTATTTACTATAGATGATAAATAAACAAAAACAATAATATTATCAATTAGTAGTAGAATAATTATAACATGAAGATATGACATACTGATTAAAAATACAAGGCTTGTCTGACAACATATATTAATAACTTCAGGTTTTTAAAACTTTTTATTTGCATTGGGGAGAAGATATCAAGTTGCACCATTCCAATTTTCAGTCAGACCTCTGTGGTTTCTGTAATTCTACTGAACGAAGTTTTTTACGACATAGCGATCACAAAGACTCTTCGGTTTAATAGCAACATTTGCAATAATGAAATTATTTAAGCATTTCAAAATGGCCTCTTAACAACCCTTTAAAAATTTAGAAATCCACAATCAAGAATATATTCATGTCCCTTTCTCTAAAGTACATTTCTTACAAGAAAAACGTATAAATTATGAAGAGCTAAGCCCCAAAACCTAACAATAAGAATTTATTTATCCAACATGTCGAAATTGCAATGAGAAATATCATAAAGGAAGTAAAAAATTTTTATAAAACGGCCCTAGTATATCTTAAACAGACTAAAAATATTAGATATCATTTTACAAATAACTAAAACATTTATAACAAGAAATCTTTGGATTGTTGAAATATACATTGTGAACACATCAAAAGTTTGTTTATATCATTTTGTGGGTGTTATAGAAGATACTCTCCTATAAAAACACTGCCAATATATTGTAAAATTCAAACTTATTTCAGCACAGTGCACACAATTAATGACTAAATTAAAGTAGCAATTTGTCAAAAAAAAATTTTATACTGATTTTGAGCATGGAAATTTGTAAAATTCCTTTAAATCTTTTTTTTTACTTCCATTTCCATGAAGGAAATCAGTGAAATAGATTTTCCTTTTTTCCACAAATTAGGAGTATTTTTTGATCATCATTCAGCAAGTAGGAAAATCTTTTATAAAACTAATAACAAGTCTAACAATTATAACTTTATATCACAAATTATTCAATAATATTGTGCTATACTTGACATAATTACATCTATACAATATACAAAATTATTGAATACTAATATGCAAGATTTTTTTAAGGGTGGCAGAAAATTTTAAGTACATAAAGAAAAAATTTAAAGAGGACTGAACACTATCAGCCTGCTTAGCAAATATTTAGACCAATAGTAATAGTAATTAAAACAAAAAAAATTCTAACATTGCAATTTTTACACAAAAATTGAAGTAAAATAAATCTAAATAAACAATAGAAAACTTGGAAGTCAGTAGAGAAATCACAATCATTTTCTTAAAATGTTGAAACTTGATAAAAAAAAAAAAAAAGAAATAACAACATAAAGTACTTCAAAATCCTCTAAGTTTGAGCTAAGTTCATTGTAAAAGATAAACTACATCTTAAAGAAACAATAAATTGAGCTGATCTAAACCAGAAATGATAAAAAAGAGTTTTGGCTAGTGATTTAGCAGTATCTTTCAGTCATATGCATTTGAAAAATAACACCAAATTTGATTAGCTAAAAACTGTGTCAACATTTTGCCAACTTGCATCTCATGCTAGGCAATAAAAGGGAGGTAACTATTTAAATCATTCTCTTTTGACATCTATTAGAACAATATCATGCTACAAACTAATAAGAAATACAAATACAAAGATTTTTTCGCTAATACAAATAACTATGAAGACAACTACATATATATCAATCTAACTTGCTAAACAACTTAAAGAATTTACAATGAAACTATCATATAGCAAAAAAAAACATAGTCACTATATCTAGATAAAATTTATTATGAAACTATTATCACTAATAATTAATAAAATCAAGTGTAAAATGGAAGAAGAAAACTATGTGCCTAGAAATACATAATTATGTAGTGATGCTTTTACATATTCGACAATATTTTGTGTTTGATGGAAATACTTCAAATCTTTCTTAAAAAAGTTTTAACACTGTACAGTATAAATAACATGTCACAATATTGTTCAACATAATGTCTCTACAATTTATAATAAAACCCTGGCTATGTATTCTCAAAACGATCTTAGCGCTAGGACGTCCTAGAATCAATGTCAGAAGATAAGAACCTAGGACATCCTAGAGCTAAGATCGTTTCAAGGTTTTATTATTCCCAGATGTGAACAAATATCTATGCTGACTGTTGTACAAATATCTATGCTGATTGTTGTACAAATATCTATGCTGACTGTTGTACAAATATCTATGCTGACTGGTGAACAAATATCTATGCTGACTGTTGTACAAATATCTATGCTGATTGTTGTACAAATATCTATGCTGATTGTTGTACAAATATCTATGCTGACTGTTGTACAAATATCTATCCTGACTGTTGTACAAATATCTATGCTGATTGTTGTACAAATATCTATGCTGATTGTTGTACAAATATCTATGCTGACTGTTGTACAAATATCTATGCTGACTGTTGTACAAATATCTATGCTGACTGGTGAACAAATATCTATACTGACTGTTGTACAAACATCTATACTGACTGTTGTACAAATATCTATGCTGACTGTTGTACAAATATCTGCTAAGAAACTATTAACAAATGATCAGGAACATTAGCAAATGAAGTACTTTGAATAATCTTCAGAAAACAAATTAGTCTATGTTCACCGAGGTCATTGGGTGCCTTGAAGTATATCCTAAATTCAATGCAAAGAACAGCTCTTATCATTACAAAGCCTTCAGCAGGAATTTTCCGTCATCAATGAGAAAATCAAGTGTTTTGGCACTGTAGGAAGTTTGTTCATTTTGCCCTAGTATACAAATATTTACTTCTAATGTTACTGCCATTTATTAAAACCCTGATGATCTATTGTCAATACTAATATCTAAAAGCTTCATGGGATTGTAAATATGTTTTTCAGCTTTTATATGTGTATCAGGTCTATTTATAGCTTTTTCTTGCATCATACCAATTTTTCATCAAATAGCTGTTTAACCATATATAGTGTTACTACTAAAGCCGATTTTAATATCTAAAGGACTTTGCAGTGTAACTAACATGCTAAGTTTTAGTGCAATTGCAAGACCAACACTTGAATGAAAATTGGAATTGTTCTAAGAGATGATATCAGTATCCCTGATACACATATAAAACATAAACAATCGCTTTAATATAAGTCTGTTGAATACTGACTGATTATTTTGTCAAACCAAAAAGACTATATAATGGGTTTGCCCATTACAATACCCAACAAAAGAAATTCAATGCCTTCTATCTTTTACAAAAACATTTTCAGCTTTTGTAAAAGTTTTGTAAGCCAATGCTATTGTGTTCAGGTCCATATTGAGTACATTACTATTTAAACTACCTCCAAATAATTATACAGTGTATATTTTGTATAATGCCCAGAATGAATATATTTTAGCAAATAATACTGGTAGTCATTGAAAAAACAAAGTGCTAAAGAAAAAGACAAAGTGTTCAAACACCAAAAACTGCTTTTTAAGTAGAAAATCATGCAAAAAAAATGTGTTATGCAATAGAGAATTCCATTATTTACTTCAAGTCTTCAAATTATTCAAAAAATGAATTGTAACAACTCAAATTATTTGTTCACAACCTTCCTAAATATTACGACTGAAGGTCACAACAATCATAAAAAAAAAATTCCCTGGTTTATTTATGTCAAAATCCTCAAATCAATCAAGTCCGTCAATGCAACAGTTTTGAGATTTGGTTTTATCTAATGATATAAATTTACAAATACTAAGGATATCATTGCATGCTAAAATTACATCTGTGGTCTTCACACTTCATTGTAAGCTTTGATTTATATTTTTGTTGAAATTACATCAAAAAAGTTAAAAATTAATATACTTAAAGGAATTGTAAAGAGGTTTCTAATTTGTATGTGTATCTGGGACACTGATAGCATCATTTTGCACCATTCCAATTTTCAATCAGCTGTTTGTGGTTCCTGCAATTGCAGAAACCTCAGACATCTAATTGAAAATTGGAATGGGGAAAATTGATGATATAAGTGTCCCCCATACACATACAAAATTTAGAAAACCTCTTTACAATTTCTTTAATATAATAACAAATATTCAACTGTTAAAATTGTGTTCAATACATCCATTGTAGAGTGATATAGAAAAAAATATGTCACTTAATAAATTAATCAGAAGAGTAGGACGTAAAACTTCATCTCATTTCATAATAAATTAATTAACACACAATATATATGATATAAATAGTTTATATAGCAATATATTAGTATAGAAAAATATAAATTGTCTATTTTTCTATGTTGCTTTTTGATTAAAATTTAGCTTTATATAATGTTGACACTACAGAACATGAATACATGTAAATAAATAATTTGAATATTTAAGTATACATAGGATTTTCTTAATTCATTTTGTGTTAGACAAAGAATCCTTCAACTCTGTAATCTCATATTTTTATTATATATGCTGATATACAAATTTACATAGAAAGAACTTTTATAATAATTTTGGCATAATTGTGAGTAAAAACCACCAATAGGGTCACTGAAAAAATTTCAAAATGATGAATTTTCAACAAGGCAGCCCTGTCGGTCATGTCCAGCATATAGAGCCAAATCAACAGCCCTGTAGTTAGGTGCCTAGCTTTCACCAGCCCTTTCTCAAATTGTCTCCCTAAATCAAAGAATTCTCAAGAGATTGTCTATCTAGCAGATTTTTTAGCAGTTGGAAATTTGGACCAGTGAATGCATAAGTCAAATATTTTAGTTATATAGTACAAATAGTAATTATCTAAATAACTAAATACAAGGTTAGTACTAAAGTAGTTTACTCCCAGGGTCATCTGAGAATAAAATAAAGTCACATTCATATTTCTTAGAAATCTTTTCAAAAAGTATATGCTGCAAACATTTTGAAATTCTGACATCCACAAAGGTCATGAACTTGACATCTTCTAAAGGGAAGGCATTCAGATATTAATTAATGGTAAAATTTTGACATCAAATGTTATATGCCAATTTTGAAAGGTGGCATTAAATAAAAATGCCTTTCATCAGTAGATCAAAGTAGATAATTCTAACACCAGAGGTTACATTCCAACATTCAATAAAAATTGACATTTTGATATCCAAAAAAGGTGACATTCTGACATCAATAAAAGTTGACATTATAACGTCAATAAGGTGAACTACCAGTCTCATTTAATAAACTACAGATAGATCTATTGGAATTTTCAGATTTTAAATACAAGTCATCAGAGGAAGGTGAGGAAGCTATACTATGTGATGAAGGTTTGTGGCGTAAGGAGTTACTCTCTTTATCTGGGTCATTACGTAGAAATGTCTGTAATCTATCAACACAAGCTTCTTGATAATCATGGATCCATCTGAAATACACAAAAATATAATTTCTTATGCAACAAAAAAAAACCCTAAGCTATTCCAATCTTACATGTACAGTTTCGTAATGATAGAAATTATGCATGTGTGGAAGAGTTTAATAGAAAGTTGAGGGGTGTCAAATAGAGGAATATCCAGTATTGTCAGTGAAACTAATCTAATTTTCATTTGAAATTGACACATTCAGGTCAGATTTATGTAATGAAATGAAAAAGATCATAAATTTCGATGAATTGGCTGTGTTTTGCCAATTTTGTTTGACAGGAACTCTGCATTGCTGATATATTGGCCAAGAAGGAACCTTTAAACAAAATGAACTAATTTTTGTTGAAATGTGTGGCAATTTACAAACTGAAATGCACATTGGTGAAAATTGCATAACAACATCACTGGATCAGTTTTACTCGCTGCTGACAAAATATTCCACAGAACTGAAGTGACAGTTATGACAAGTTACATCTTATACTCACTTGACACTATTAAATCTAACAACTGGATGCATGTCTTCTGGTAATTTCTCTAATGGAGGCCAAGTAAAGGTATCCATAACTGGTATAATATTACAATTACTTTCCAACGCTGCTACAATTTCCTAAAAGTATTTACAATTTATTTAGTAAACAAGCAATGTATACAATATTTACCAATAATCACTCAGTGATTACTTGTTGATCTGTTTACAGGTTACTATTAGTAGATCAATACACAGATAGGTTCCAGAAATACTTTTTGATCATAATCTATAGGCTCGCTGTCAACTAAACCAGTGACTAGACTTGTCATGCCAGCATCCTTTTAAGGAGTCCATTAATGGCCAATAATGTCTAGATAGAAACTATATTTACCCTATGTACCCAATCCTCTCTTTCAGCATCCCCAATACATCTATCTAATGATTCAGGTGTTAATATCAGTACAAAATTACGTGATAACTTGATACTCAATAATAGATTCTCATCAAATTTACCAGCACGTAGCCTATCAATATCTAAAAATACTGAAAATCCTCTCAACTGTAGATGGACCTTCAACAAACTGAAATGAAACAAATATGTAATATTCCATAAATGAAGTTGACTGGTGATCAAATGAAATGTTTATGTTGGATTATGAAGACAAACTAGGCCAGTGTGCAATGAGAGATATTTGTCAAGGGCAACAGCAACAAATATCATGCTTTTTCTTACCGTTAGTGTACTGTTTTGGTGTACTTTAAGAATAAGAATTAGGGGCAAAATAAAACAATAACCTTTCTGTCAAAATGGAGATAAGATGTCAACCTTATGGGAGAGTTAAAGATCTAAAATATTGACCCTAAGACAGGGCAAATGTAATCTGCAGCAGACGTATTTCAATCCAAGGGACATAAAGTAAAGTACCTTGCTAACTGTGAACCATTAGATCTTCTATAAGATATGAATACATCTATAGTTCTCATACCACTACCTAAACTCATACCCAACTGGTGATCTGAGAGGGGTAATGCTAAATTCTGACAACTGGAACCAGGGCTGACCAATTCTAAAATAACAATAAGATATCGATAACATAAATATTTAGCCATTATTAATATTCAGAAAACTTCCCTTGAAATAAACTCAAAGACAAAAGAACTGTTTAATGTAATGGATGTATAATATACATTTGCAAATTCTTACAGATATGTAAAAAAGTCTGTGTTAAATGGATTTAATGGCAACATAATGAAGCAGAAGAACGTTAAACAAGGTTATTGACCACAGAATATTTAACTGTCAGTGAATGTTAAGTTTTATTCGTCTTTTCAGTGACAACATTTTTGCCTTTCAGTATATTCAGAGGAAAATATGATAACCAGTCTACTCTGGTCTGCAAATTAGAAAGGGTTGGAGAATTTACTGAGATTATATATTTCCCTCCCTCCCTCCCAAAATGCACTGTCAAATTACTTACCATGTAAATGTTGACTTATTAATTTTCTATGTATACTGTTGCAAATTGCACATTCATTCCGTAATTCTTCCTCACTCAATGTCTGTAAGACATATTTATCCACCCCTTGTCGTAACATATGATAGGTATACTGGGATAGATCAGGTGACAATTTCATCAACCAATTATCTAAGCTTGTGGGGTCACATGACGAATAATCTGCTGTTATTTTTAGCGACTTTAATTCTCGCATAAATCTGAAAAGATTAAGATTAAGTTGGACCCATTAAATCTAAATTGCAGGAGTACTACTAACAGGATTTTAATTCTGAAAAGTGGTACAGATAAAACCTAAGATTTGTCAATATGTAGAGCAAATATTAGGACGCCTTCATGGTTCATATTTAAGCAATTAAAATAAAACCTATACTAAAATAATCTAATTAAGTTGAAAAACCATCAAATTCAATGCTTTTCAGTTAAATAGAACATAATGTATTTAGAACAATAGAGGGTCTATATGTCTAATATATATATTTAGATCTAATGTTATATTAATATATTTAGAAATGATGGAATGCATACGTGTCATTAAGTAAACATATGAATTTTTGACATTTTAAATATTGATATTAAATATAATATTGTTTATTTATTCAGGAAGTTTAATTGCTTAAAGGATTAGAATTTGTGGGTTTAAATTGCCACATAATAACTCAGTTCATAAATCATTAAAGGTGGTAACATTCCTCATTGGCACATGATAATTCAAATCAGGATAATTCAAATCATTTGATTATAAGTACTGATTTATTTTACATAAAATGTCATTCATTTACAGTGAATTCTGCTCAAACGATCAGTAATCAATCACCTTCAAAATACAACCACAATATAGTCCACCTTACAACTTTTCTATATTTAACAACTGATAAGGGACCACCTTCATTACGCGACCACGACCATGTATTTATACTCCCCTATAAGCAAAATGAATCAATTAAGCAACCATTACCATTATCATTATCTCCCTTGTATAAACATCACTTGGTTTCACATACAAGTGAGATTAGAAGAGAGTATTGTTTATTTTTGGCAATATGCTAATCCTCAGAAGATTAATTCAATCATTACTTTATTATATCAGTCATCAAAACAAAATAGTTCTGGTGTTTTTCTGATGATTCTCTCCTAAGAGACCACTTCCAGTAAGATACCATTTTGGATTATTCAATTGAATGGTCTCGTAATACAATTTCTACTGTATACAGTAAGGGCAGAAAGGCAATTTACACCAACTTATCATAGTGATGTAATTTATCTAAAATATCCAGGGGAGTTTTCAATCTCTTATGTCAGATTTTCCCTATTATCCCTCTACTTCCGTTTTAACACATGAAATTCTATCCTTCTATCCTCCTTTAGTCAATACTCTTATCATGAATTTACCTATTATGGCTATCTCGGTCTCTTTCATCCTTCTACTGTTATTTTAAGATTCATGTCGTAATTTTTTTGTACTTCTTCCCATTTCAAGTAAAATATCTTTAGTAACAAAACATGTCATAGTATTTTATTTACATCAGAAATTTTTAACCAGCAATATGGCTATTTATTTTATGCTTTAGTTATTTCACGTTTCTTCCAAATATTATGTAATAAGCTTATACTTATATATTATTTTCCTCAATTATTTCCTGTATAAAAATTCTAATTATAAGTGTTATATAACATTCTTATTGTTTTATATAAGCTTACAATATTTTTTTTCTTTAATAACTTAAAGGGGGAGTATGCACCAGTTTCTCCCTTTATTAACATGGTAATAATTCTTTAATTGATTGTAATTTCAGTTTGACTTAGACTATTTTATAACAGATTTGCATTTGAAATCAGTGCTCCCTTTCACTTTTGATACCATTTTTTATTTTTTCAAAAGCTTGTATACATATAATATGTTTCAATTAAATTTGTGAAGCAATTCTAATATTTTGTAGTATTTTGTACTGTGGGGGCCTAGTGACACATAAATTAAATTGGGATAGTCCTATAAAAGTTCATTTTGGAGTGACATATGTTGAAACATTCACATGCTGTCATCCAAAAATACCTGTTAAATTTAAGAGCTTGATCTCTAGTAATTTTACACATTGTCACTGTAGAATATTCTCATGACCTAATTAACTAGACCGGAATAGGAAGGGACTATCCTATACTGTGAAATTAGGAATGAGTTACGCTTCAGTTAAACACACCTTTATAGTAAACCAATAAAAACCACAAACATGTATCATAATCCTGGATCAAATTCAACAATCAAATAATAATACTTCTGCATCAGCAATATCCAGATATGTTGCAAACAGGATATTTACACCTCCAGATATTTCATCATATAAATCAATTTTATTCTCATTTTTAAAAACATATGTCTTTTCAAAATAAAAATGTAAATTGGAAAACACTTTAAGGGCCAATTATAATTGATTAGATAAAATTGCAAACATCAAAGAGCCTGGTCAGCCAGTGTATGATAGCTTTAAGACAACAAAACGTGCATGATATATTTTGATAAGGGTGAAGAATCTAAAATTGTTGATCAAAATTGTAATTTTATCTATCACACTGCAGTTGTTGTAAGCTTATAAGGTATATAATACAATACTTCTTCTTACCGTTTTCTCACAACACTATTTTTCATATCTAAGCCATCAGTTAAATCATCTAATGACAATGTTAATAATAAATCACCATCTATTTGTTCTTCTTGAAACCTATCACTGTATTTACTGAACCCAACCTACAATAGTCAGAATTTATAATTTAAAGCCTATGTATTACAATATAAGTTTATTTGGCATACCAGTACCAGTTAGATCTAGAAAGGCTTGTGCTGTATTCGTTACCGCTGGAAAGTTCCCACTTTCCTACTAGGAAATTGTAATTATCACTGGATTCATATTCAGTACACATTTGAAAAATCAGAACAGAGGCATACCCTCTAGAGAGAGAAATGAACTTTATTTGCATAAAATTTATATCACAAGCGTCCATTATGTAATTCAGACCGGTTTCCGTAGTATTGAGACGTCACAACTTGTTAAATGTCGCAAACTCTATATCATTTTAGCTACTCAAGTTCTCCAAAAGAAAACTCAACTTCCTAGTAAAATATTATCCCTACGAATATTATTTACCACTTTGGAAAGAGTAACAAATACAGCATAATTTTCCAACATTCAATTTGATTGGTTGTGTATTTAGTTATCAAACCATAAGATTCATCGAAAAACAATATTGCATACAAGTTAATTTGCAGAGATGACCATTTAAAATTGCTCTCGTATAAGTTCATCAAAATTCAAAATGAACTTTTTACATTTTTTAATCCATCAGAGCTTTGATTTATCATCCAGTATTTGATAAAATTTTTAGATCCTACTTCTTTAGATTGAAAAGTTAAAAATTGCCGGAAGAAATATTCCCCAGAGCACAGTTACAATTGTGAAATATCACAATAAAATTTTTATTCCATTCACAGTTAAATGAAATATCACTCAAACAACAACAGGTTGATTTATAGTTTTATTCTGGACAGGAGATTTATCTTTACACTTAGTTAAATAAACTCAAGCATATAAATTAAATGACCAGAATGTACTGACCAGACAATAGTATCATATCACATTAGGAATCATATTATCTATGCCACTGGCAAATTAGGTTCCTAGCCATAATTTACCACTTGAATTGACTTGGTAAAATAAAATATCAAACAACTACTTTCATGTGATTTTCCAAAAAAAAAGGTATTTATTCTTCAGTAGAAAGGACAAATTTACAACTAAGTTAAGATTAGAGTCAAAAGAACTTACCTGAGAAACCCAGTAAATAACATCATCAACAGTCCATAAAGGCACCTGTTGTGACAATTTATGAGGTATTTTTTCACCAATTATTTTTAATGCCTCTACAGCTAACTTGGAAGCCACAGCATTGGGACTGCTAGCAATTTTCTTTAAGGGTTCAACAGCATCAATTTCATGGAAGATCTGAAATCAAAGGGGATTCGTATATACAACAGATCTTTGCATTAAATTTACAAATTAACTTTCTCTTTTTTCATTTATAAGTTTTCAATACATATCTAAGCTCTTGTCCTTACAATAATCTAAGTGTGTACATTTACCCATCTAGACACAAGTCACTATATCAATTAATGCATAGCATTGTCAACATTTTTTTTAAGAGTTTCCAAAGATAAGTTTACTTACAAACTAAAGTTTCAAATGACATTCTTGTGGATGTTTTGGGTTGAACATTATTCATTTGGATATAAAATAAGCTTATATGGATAATACTGAAGAAATTGCAATCCAAATGTAGTCTAGAAAAATTATTCATTCAATACTTATTGGCCAAAATTTTTGTATTGCAATTGGACTGCTTAAAAAAAAGTTGACTCACCTCAGTTCTGCCTTGTTCCGCTTTTATATAGGATTCCATAGCAAAATGAAATGCAGCTAAAGTTTGTGCCTCCATTCTGCGACTAAACAACAATGGAATTAAATGTTTCAGCCATATTTTATCCCGTCCCTGTTTGTGTGTAAGATCACTTGAGGCAAACATTGAGGGACGATTAGAGTTAATAAAAGGTAAGACTAGATCCAATGTTCCTGATTTTAAAACTTTGGCTTCTAATTCCTTATTAGCAACTAACGCACTAATAGCTAAACAAGCATAATATCGCACACTATTGTCATCGGAAAAAGCTAACGGAAACAGCCATTCTGGGACCTTATGTTTGGCCATAAATTCTTGATTTTCACAACCTCCAAAAAGAGAAAGATTTGCCAAAGCTTTTGCACAACGCCTAAGAATTTCAACCTCATTATTTCGACACCAATGTAAAATGACATCTAGTCCACCCAAATTAATCACTTTTGTACAGGTTTCTTCAGAGAGTTTAAAAAGATTTTCCAAAATTCCAACAGTTGAAGTGGCTATTGAAGTATCTCCAATAGCTTTACAAGTCATGTGCACAATTCTATCTAGGCCAATTCTAGCTAACCGTTCTCTATTTTTAGTAGACATGACTTGCTCCAATAAATCCACAGAGCCTTTCAAAATATTCTCATCTTCAGATGAACAGTTTTGAATGAGAATATCTAACAGTCCTTCCATTCTCACTATATCACACAGTCCATAAGCTAAGTCTCTTCCATATATGGGAGTATTCCATGCTTCTGCAATTACAATGAGTATATCACTCAAATTCTGGCAATGGAGCTCAGAGTTTCCACTTTCAGCCTTCAGTTTAGAAATGGAATCTTCTAGTTTTTGAGACATGATTTGATAACTAAGTTTTAAATTATGACTAAATTTGTGTATAGCTGCTCCAGGATTTAAATGTAATGGATATTTAGCATAAAAGTTTATTCCACTAGAATCATCACTGTCAGGGGTTGGGGGTTCAGGGGTGTCATGTCCACAATCATATTCAGGCATACTATGTCTACGCACATTCAGTATTTCTTCTTGTTTAATCGTGTCTAAAATAGGGTCCTTACGTGACCTACTTCGCAAAAGCAAGCCATGTCCTGATGGAGAATTGGATTCAGATGCATCGTTGTATACAGTTGCATTTTCAGCAAGTTTTAGACGTTCTCGTCTTTGACTAAGAGTCGGATCTAATGGAACAGGAACTTGGTCAATGGAAAAGTTTGTCTCACGAAGTTTACCTTTCTCATAGGCAATTCTCAATAATGCTGCATCAGACTGGGATCTTTCTAATAACTTGTTAGGATCGCAATCTTGACTTTCAATATTTTGGAATTCCACACTTTTCTTCTTGTATACTGGTGACTTAACAGACTCTTTTCGTGATTTCTCTGCTTCCACACTCATGACTTTTGATCATCTTCAATCAGGTTATAGTAAAACCTTGACAATATAGCTCTGTAATAAAGGATTTTTTTCATAAATTATGATTGGTGTGTAGATTTGTAGATCACTAGGTTAGCAATAACACATGTTTAAACAATCAAAGTCACTGAATAATATGAAGATATAATTTCAACACTTGTAAAAATGATTTCAACACCCAGCAAAATGGAAATTTTTCAATATGGGGAATGATATTTGACAAACACAGCCCTAGAAGCTAAAATGATAAACTTTGAACTTAAAGCATTTAGGTATATCCACTTACATCAATTTCAAAATATTGCACAATGACTCACTTATTATCTGAATGTCTGCATTTTTAAGCTTTTAAATCCCCTAATCAATCTCAATTTCAACATGAAATATTTCCACTGTGAGCTTATTTCTCAATTGAGAGATCTATCATAATTCAATCAATACAGCTGGAGGGTTCAATTATATTGAATCACATTATATAAGATATATTACCTCACAACAGACCACTCCTTTGGCTTTGGCCTGGTCAAATCTTGACAAGCACAGTTTTTCAGTTTGTTTATAATGTGGCCTACCTAGTGAAATGTTGATATATTAAAATCAGTGTGTTAAATGTAATTTGCCACATGTCAGCTCCTCCAGATTGTCCCACATTACCAAGCCCTTTTTTGTTTGAGGATGTTGAGAGGTATCACTTTCTATTTTTAGATATTTGACATCATTCGGATTATATTATTGAGCCCCCAGCTTATCATGCTTGGTAAACGTCACGAATTTTTGTTATTTATGTTTGAAGGAAATGCTCTGAATAACCCGAATTGCCCACGCACTCACAAAAACTGTTCCTGTTGTCAAATAAAAATGTAGCAAAGATATCATTTACACCATGTGATTGACAGAACTGTATCTAATTTACTATCTTTATTGCATGACAGACCCATTGTGTTAATTTGACATTACGAAAGAAATAAAAACAGTAGCCATAAATATGGTGCACTTCGTTTTGCCTACAGCTGCTTGCGATGACTTCCGGTCTTAATCACAAAGTTCACATTATCCCTTTCGATTGTATTATAGAACTGTATGTCAGTATAATTCTATGATTGTATGAAAGTCATGAGGTTGGGTTTTGAAAGGAGAAAAAAAAAACAACTGTTAATGTCAAGAAAGAGAAATGGAATAAAACTGAAGATGGTTATTTAGCCTTGGTTAAAACGAACTGGGTTATGAAAGTTGGTTCACGGCTGATATTAAATGCCTTTCTGCCCCAATGAGTTTTAAGGATATGGAGTTCACGCCAAATAGGCCTATAGATAAAGAATCATTGAATTAATTTGGTAACACCTCTGGTAAAACTTCAACTTCTCATATATCAGGTGCTACTTCAGGAGGTGGGAGAGAAACCCTTTCTCTTCGAAGGGAGGAACTATCTCTCAAATTCTGGGGGAAACTTAAGTATTTGTCCGAAAGCTGTCCAACGTATTCCAGCATCAGAAGATTTACTCGTGTCGGAAATAACCAGAAGAAGGAAAAATGTACCGGTCACTTTTTTAAAATACACCTTTTCTTTTTCCTGAGTCAATAGGAGGGGCAGGTAACTGAGTCTGAGTGAATAGCAAACAGTGATCATTCTGGTCAGGCATTTTAGGGTGTAGTAAGTGCACCAGTCAGCTGCTCTTGCATTGTCGATCATATGATGAGTATTTCGATATTTTGATTATACGTAACGAAAAATAAGGTTATGGCTTTCAGGGCTGCGTTATGCGAAATGGTTCAACAAAATACTAAGTATTCCTAACTGTAGGCCTACTTAAGATCTGTTTTTAAATATCTTTCTGTTAATACTTAGCTGAGGATGCATAAAAAAAAAAATTCATCACTGAAGGCTACACAGATTGGAAGCATGCTGTAGGTGATACTGGAAAAGGGCCTCGAGAAGCATAACAATTGAGGTGTCAAAACAATTTTTCCAAGATAACGTTGCCAAGACAGAAAAGGAGGACTCCAATCTTGATCTTCAAAAACTATACGAGCAGAAATTGACTTTCCCTAAATTATATGCACTGGCTGAAAGCGTTGCCAAATTCGGTTCTAGTACCGCTGTGTGTGAAAGCAGCTTTTCAACTCTTACTCGCGTTGACTCACCACAACGACGATCTATGACTCAGCTTCGCCAGCGCAATCTTGTTCTTCTAGTCTTCAACAGGAAGCGTACCCAGAAAATTAACTTGGACGTATTTGTTCAACGTTTTGCCATAAAACATACCCGACTACGTTTAAACTAAAACGGCAATAAAAATGTAACCTATTATAACTTGTGTGTTTTAACAAAAATGATATCGAATCTAAAATACTCCATGAAAGTCCATTTCCCGACGTTTAATCGTCTGTCAAGGTGCTTTGCTAAATTGCCCCCATCGATTGCACGTCAGGCTACGGGCCTGTCCATAATACCAAAAGTAATAATTACCTCCCTTTAACTAGATAGTTGAAAATATTTAAGTTATTATATGCCATTTAAATTACGAAATTCAACTTTCTGTAACTTTTCCAGAAATCTCGTTCCAGCCTTCCGAGACAGGGGGTACAAACTGACTCAATGGGGGGACAACTGCTGAGTCTGAATTCAAATTTTGGCTACTCTGTGGTGATGTAATAGTCGCAAGCCTCTCATATAGCGTCTTAGAGGGTTCTATAAAGAAAATTTAAAAAAAAATGAATTGATTTTGTGCATTCTGACACATAATATTTTGGAGAAAAAAGGTAGACAATTAGATTTGTTGAAAATAAAGTGGGGGTACAATTGGGGGTGCAAACCAATTTTTTTTACCACTGGTGCCGCCACTGGCAATAAGCCCATGACGCATGAAAGCCATGGCCTTCATACAGTTCTATGTCCCAGCATGTTCCTTTAGCAAAGGTACGATGATAATACTAATAGAACATGAACCAGCCACCACCTGGTTCGATCTTCGATCACACTCTGCAAAACGGGGTTAATTATAGTTTTGATGTCGACAAACGTGATATTTTACTTATGAAAAAAAGCTTAATGTGAGTATTTCAGATTTAAAGCAGAATATCCCAGCTACTACACCTAGTAGAATCTAAAGAATATTCATTTATCGTAATATTTATCTTAATCTAAAAGTGACAAAACGGGGTAAATAGTAGTTATGAAGTCGACAACCTTGACTTACAGCTTCTGAATTTCTACTAGACAAGATGTGGATGCAATCGTTATTTTCTGCTGTATCGATAATCCAACACACTAGTCATATAACTTGTTTATTTGCGCCAGAAGAAAATGTTATATCATTGAAAATGTAAAAATGTTGATATTTTAGTACTATAACGTGTATTGTTAACTGTATCAAATATAGTTCTTTATTATCTTGTAAATAAAGGTTATCTTGTTTCAAATACCTATGATCACCTTAACACAAGCAAGTTTAGTCCCTACAACCTCTTACACGAACCTAATCAAAACCCACGTGAGCCCTACACAAATCCTAACCTTAGCAAACCTTACATTTCCTCCAACACAGAATCTCAGAACGTTGAGATTCGAGGGTGAGATTGTGTGTAGCACAAAAGGGTGAGCATAGTTATACATGGTTATGGATAATTGAAAAAAATCTTTATTTACAACACCCTACGGATAGGCTTGGTTTCTGGTAGCCATAGCGTAGATCTCGTAGCTTTTCAATATCTAAACCATTGATTGAATTCAGGGGATGTTTTCTGAAATTCATATCAAAGTCATAGTTAATAGCCAGTAAAATCTCAAAAACATTAATGTAATAGTCAATTAAAGTCAAATTGGTTTGGTTGTCGTTGGTTATCATTTCCATCCGTTACCTAAAAATAGAATGAAAGGGATCAGTACACCGTGTACCGAGCAGGTGAAATATAGGAACGAAAACACAAAACCTTGAAACGATCAGTAAAATGAATAGGAGAAAATGAAAAGAAAAAAACAATATAAGAAAATTTCATTTATTATTCATTTAAAGTTGGTTCTTTTACCTACAACTAAAAAAATAAATAAATAATAAAGTAAATAAGGGTGTGGGGGGGGGGGGGTCTAGGGTGGGGCTCAGTGTTTATTCAGAGTAAGCATACCCTGCAACACCATCAAATATTGAGCGTCAGCATGCTCTTTCTACAGCCTTGATGAAAATGGAGGTAGGAAGGAGGTGGGTGTGTCGGTTTAGAGTAAGCATACCCTGCCACCAAATTAAGTTTTATTGCATCACATCATTCTTAAAGCATCAGCATGTCCATTCTGCAGTCTGAACCTTACTGCTGGCTGGGGAAGTAATCAGAAATGAGGTTATCACATGAAAGCTAGTGTTGTGTAGGATAAGCATACCCTTGTACAGAAGAGGAGCGACGGTACTTGGCCCTAAAACATCATAGCACCTAACCGAGCCCTATCTTTAGCTCTACTCCTAGCACCTTGCCCTATCTTTAACATTTAAATTATTAAAATCCCTACTGTTAAGTGTAAATGAAAAATGGAACAAGTTAATTAAAGACTAAATTATGAAAATGAAAAAAAAATTATCTTAATCAATGAAAATCAAAATTATGAAAATGAAAAAAGAAACAAGAAAAATAACAATCGTGATCATAAAAATCATTAATACTTTAAATTAATAGAAAATATTAACCCTATACCCTAACACTTAGCAAAAAGTCATATCTTTAAAGAAGTGGTTACATTCTTCGTCCAAAGCAACCAAATAAACGACCGAGGGAACCATACAAACGTCCACGGGAAAGAATTGGAAAATAAAAGCTTCTGTTAGTTTCGGGAATTCGGGGTTAACATTAGAGGGGTTGGGTTATTATTAGTACTTGGCCACCACCGCAACAGTGCACGGAAAAAGGAAAAAGGAAAGAGTAAAATTCCCTCATTTAACAGACTCTTTTGTGCAACGTTACAACCAATCAAATACAAAATATGAATGTAACCATTAGAATTTAATACGAAATTTATTAAAACTTAAATTACTTTTAAAAAAAGATTAGATCGAACCCTACACCTACACACTTATTATTCGTACCGCCGTATCAGAGAGCCAACATCCTCTGTACAAATGGCGTTCTATGCATAGAATAGCCATTGCCATACCACCTTACAGAAAAATAGTAGTAGTGAAGCATCAGCAAAAACACAACATGACAGCTCCATACCAATGTCTTTGACTTCAACACATGCATGTGTAGACAGTCAAACATAAATATATACACGCATACAAACACACACTATCACACACTTTCAAAACAATTCCCTAACTCCATCCTATCAGCCATATCCTAACACAAATTCAAAGTCTAAGTCTCTAAGCAAGTCCGTCAATATCATCTCTATAAACTATATGGTATAGTTTGATTTAGAGCCTCACATGATCCCACATTCGTATCTCTAACGCCCCTAACTTAGCCCTAATGGCCGAGCCAAGTCCTACAAGGAAATCGATGGAAATAATTCGCCGGCCAGCAACCTAAAGAATTATGTTAAACCTAACACAAAATCTGGAGCAACCTAACCGTACCTAACACAAGCTTAACTTTGACGAGAGAGAAACGGATGTGGGTGCAAGGGGTAGCTACAATAGAGCTAATATCAGTATGAGATGATGCTTTACCTAACATTGATTATTAGCAAAACCATGCCTAATAATCCGACCCTAACACCTACTCAAGCATAACATCACACCTAACACCACCAGGAAACCCATACCTCCAGTATGCACCAGTTCAGTTCGGCTATCGGTAGCATTCCGCGACCCTGCCTCGGGATCCTGGTCGTCTTTCAGTGTTATGCCCACCCAATTTGCCACCTCCATAACCCTCTCAAAACCAGCAACACCCGTGTTGGATACGAGGCAGTGGATCATTCGCTCACAAGCCGTCTCGGACAATACAAGGGTACCAGCTAATCCACTTCACTGGTCGATGACTCTGGCCGGAGCAATGGGGCAACTAAACCTCGTACTAACACACACACATCATACGTCCACCGGTCATATCGGAGACTCAGAGAGCGAGATAGCATGTCCATAAACCGTTCTCCAAAGGAACAGGGACATAGATTTGCAAAACTGTGCGCTTTCTAATCGCCTCTCCGTTCCAGCACACACCGGAAATATTCCAACACGAACCCAACCAACCTACTCAAAAACCCGCCTACCTTTTTTTATAAGGCTTTTTCCCTTTTGGTTATTTCATTCTTGACCATTTCATACCATGAAATCGAATGAAATTATAAATATCCCTTTGACCATATATCTTGGCTAGCATTCATCATACTTTCATTACATAAAAATAGGATGAAAGGGATCAGTACACCGTGTACAGAGCAGGTGAAATATAGGACCGAAAACACAAAAACTAACATTGAAACGACCATCAGCAAAATGAATAGGGGAAAAATGAAAAGAAAAAAACCAATATAAGAAAATTTCATTTATTAATCATTTAAAGTTGTTTCTTTTGCCTACAACTAAAAAAATTTAATTAGTTACTTCTGTGGAAAACAATATATATGATAAAGTAAATAAGGGAGGGGTGGGTGAGGGGTCTAGGGTGGGGCTCAGTGTTTATTCAGAGTAAGCATACCCTGCAACACCATCAAATATTGAGCGTCAGCATGCTCTTTCTACAGCCTTGATGAAAATGGAGGTAGGAAGGGGGTGGGGGTGTCGGTTTAGAGTAAGCATACCCTGCCACCAAATAAAGTTCTCTTACATCACGTCATTCTTAAAGCATCAGCATGTCCATTCTGCAGTCTGAACCTTACTGCTGGTGGGGGAAGTAGTCAGAAATGAGGTTATCACATGAAAGCTAGTGTTGTGTAGGATAAGCATATCCTGGCACATCTTTATCATAACAGTCAAGGTAACAGGTCAGAAGAGGAGCGACGGTACTTGGCCCTAAAACATCCTAGCACCTAACCGAGCCCTATCTTTAATTCTACTCCTAGCACCTTGCCCTATCTTTAACATTTAAATCACTAAAATTCCTACTCCTAGCACTTAACTGAACCATATCTTTAACTCTTTATAATTTAAATTATTAAAATCCCTACTGTTAAGTGTAAATGATAAATGGAACATGTTAATTAAAGACTAAATTATGAAAATGGAAAAAATTATCTTAATCAATGAAAATCAAAATTACGAAAATGGAAAAAGAAACAAGAAAAATAAAAATCGTGATCATGGAAATCATTAATACTTTAAATTAATAGAAAATATTAACCCTATACCCTAACACTTAGCAAAAAGTCCTATCTTTAAATAAGTGGTTACATTCTTCGTCCAATTAAGGCAAACAAATCAACGACCGAGGGAACCATACAAACGACCAAGGGAAGCAGATAAACGTCCTATGAAAGAATTGGAAAATAAAAGATTCTGTTAGTTTCGGGAATTTCGGGGTTAACATTAGAGGGGTTGGGTTATTATTAGTACTTGGCCACCACCGCAACAGTGCATGGAAAACGGAAAAAGGAAAAAGGAAAAAGTAAAATTCCCTCATTTAACAGACTCTTTTGAGCAACGTTACAACCAATCAAATACAAAATATGAATGTAACCATTAGAATTTAATACAAACTTTATTAAAACTTAATGACAATTACTTTAAAAAAAGATTAAATCGAACCCTACACACTTATTATTCGTACCGCCGTATCAGAGAGCCAACATCCTCTGTACAAATGGCGTTCTATGCATAGAATAGCCATTGCCATACCACCTTACAGAAAAATAGAGAGATCATTAGTAGTGAAGCATCAGCAAAAACACAACATGACAGCTCCATACCAACGTCTTTGACTTCAACACATGCATGTGTAGACAGTCAAACATAAATATATACACGCATACAAACACACACTATCACACACTTTCAAAACAATTCCCTAACTCCATCCTATCAGCCATATCCTAACACAAATTCAAAGTCTAAGTCTCTAAGCAAGTCCGTCAATATCATCTCTATAAACTATATGGTATAGTTTGATTTAGAGCCTCACATGATCCCACATTCGTATCTCTAACGCCCCTAACTTAGCCCTAATGGCCGAGCCAAGTCCTACAAGGAAATCGATGGAAATAATTCGCCGGCCAGCAACCTAAAGAATTATGTTAAACAACACAAAATCTGGAGCAACCTAACCGTACCTAACACAAGCTTAACTTTGACGAGAGAGAAACGGATGTGGGTGCAAGGGGTAGCTACAATAGAGCTAATATCAGTATGAGATGATGCTTTACCTAACATTGATTATTAGCAAAACCATGCCTAATAATCCGACCCTAACACCTACTCAAGCATAACATCACACCTAACACCACCAGGAAACCCATACCTCCAGTATGCACCAGTTCAGTTCGGCTATCGGTAGCATTCCGCGACCCTGCCTCGGGATCCTGGTCGTCTTTCAGTGTTATGCCCACCCAATTTGCCACCTCCATGACCCTCTCAAAACCAGCAACACCCGTGTTGGATACGAGGCAGTGGATCATTCGCTCACAAGCCGTCTCGGACAATACAAGGTACCAGCTAATCCACTTCACTGGTCGATGACTCTGGCCGGAGCAATGGGGCAACTAAACCTCGTACCAACACACACACATCATACGTCCACCGGTCATATCGGAGACTCAGAGAGCGAGATAGCACGTCCATAAACCGTTCTCCAAAGGAACAGGGACATAGATTTGCAGAACTGTGCGCTTTCTAATCGCCTCTCCGTTCGAGCACACACCGGAAATATTCCTACACGAACGCAACCAACCTACTCAAACACCCACCTACCTTTTTATAAGACTTCATAAAATTATTTCCATTTAGAGATGGTTATAACAACGAAGTCACTCATGTGCCACCAAGCTGAGCAAACATCTGAAATATGGAAAGAAAACACCGTGTAAGTAAAGCGACAAGGTGAACGGACATATATTAGCAATGGAGAAAATCTTTGCTCTTAGAGCGCCAGTTTCTGATTCTTTTTTGGGTTGTCCAAAGACCAATGTTTTTTTTTTAAAAAAAAAAAGCCTCGGTTAATTGCCCCATCTGACTATGTGGTTTTCAATGAATAAAGACAATATAAGCAACAATTACATACCTTATAACGGTGAAAGTCTCTCCCAGCAAGGTTCTTTAGCCCATAATCTCTTCATTCAACAATGAACTCCTTAGTTACATACAGTAGCTTTTATTTCTTAACCCATGATTTCAGCTCACATCCAAGTTGTGATTTGTGATTTGTTCGATTGGTCGTACTTTCTATCTGTATAAAACTGTAGAAGCAAGCCTTAATTAGTAGACAAATCGAACGTACTCAATCAAGAATTTTCGAACTGACTAGAGAGATCTGTTCATCAATATTTTTTCAACAATGGTGAGTTTGAGGTTTCTAATCACTATTGTACTACACTGAGCACAATTCATCCCTTATTTTCTCCCTTAACCAAATTTTTAACTTTTAAAAAATAATGGGGTGGGGTCATCTATAAAAAGAATGAAGGATAGGAGGGGCGGGGGCATTTATAGGGGCATTTATAAATGATAGGTTAGAAGAAATATATTATATAATTCGCCGAGAGGGGAGGGGTGGAGCATCTTATAGAGTATACTAGTGGCATGGGGGCGGAAGGAGTAGGGTATGGGGACATCATTTTAAAGGTCGGGTGAATCAGTAACGGTGCCATTTGGGGTACATGAGGAACACTTGCCACCACAGAAGCAGTGGCGGAGCCAGGTTTAAATTCCGAGATACTACACCTAGTGGAATCTAAAGAATATTTATTTATCGTAATATTTATCTTAATCTAAAAGTGGCAAAACGGGGTTAATAGTAGTTATGATGTCGACAAACGTGATATGTCACTTGTGAAAAAAGCTTAATTTGGTATTTCAGATCGAGTTTTCGAATTAAAAACAGAAATTCCGAGCTACTACATAGTAGAATCTAAAAAATATTTATTCATCTTAATATTTATCCTAATCCTAAAGTTTCAAAACGGGGCAAATAGTAGTTTTGAAGTCGACTTGATTTGATATATCGAATGGTGACGTATTGTCTGCCAAGGGAGGTTATTAGTCTCTTATGACGAGAATACGGGATTGTTCAAGCAACGACTAGATGTGAATAATTATCGTACCGTTGTGCTGCTAAAGGAACATGATCCATATCCGTATCCAAAATTTCTTTATCACTAAAATACTGCTAAATAGCCCCAGCCTTATAGAAATTAGTCGATAACGAATAATGAGAATTGTCGTCATTATCATAGGCTACCTATAGTCTTCAAGGGAAGGCAAGGGGCGATAAATCTGTATAAGGGATTGGATCATACCAGAGACCTATACACAAGCTTACTCGTTTCCAAAAAAAAAAAACTTTGCGTTCTGGTTCAGAAATGAAAGGTGAATGTCTCACGGTTTCGAAACACGAAACGTAAACAAAAAGCATCAATAGTGACATGAATTGTTTGACGTAAATCACGATTCAATAGTAGAACATTACTAAATAAATCGAAAGGCAAATGTCAACAAGGAAAGGATTAATTTTAATGTCTTATTTTTGTGCTTCTGTCATCACAGCTGTATATTTTCATGCACAGACCCAGACCTGTATATCAACAACAATGATCTGTTACATGCGTTACATCGTTTTGTTCATCCTCCTACAACCTAGGTTCACAATTCATGGATTGTTAGTATTGTTAATTGCTATACTCCACCAGACACCCAGTCTTGAGCCACAAGAGAATTGCAAGACTAGTATAGTAGTAGTTCAAACCAGGTCAAATGAGTCATTGTGGCCTAGTGGGTTATAGCAATACTCGGGTCAGTACCATAAAGCCACAAAATCGGTAGAATTATAGTATGTATTTTTGAAATTGGGTCAAATAGACAATAGACAATACAACTTTAAGCTTAAAAATTCAATGTTTCAGAATGACAAGTCGGTTGAATCGAAACTTTACAAGCATCAAACAATCAGCTGTTTAGTTTTAACTATTCATTATTTTTATTGTTTACATGTTAACTTAAAATCTCTTCACTAACTAAGTTTTCACGAATGTCAATAGATAGTGGGTGATAAGTTAAAGATGCTTATCATTTATACAGGATGACCACTCATTACCTTTTATGTGCCGCCACAAAATTTGCTATATCCTCGTTGGATACCCACAGATGGTTCGATAGTTGTATAGGTCATGTCATTCCTGCATTATATTGTACAAGGTGAGATATCACTATGAATGCCGTGCTTTTTTGACAGCAGTTGACAAATACAAGTGTATTGCTGAGGGGGCGATTGCTCTGACTACAAAATTTGCTATACCCTCGTTGGATACCCACAGATGGTTCGATAGTTGCATAGGTCATGTCATTCCTGCATTATATTGTACAAGTGAGATATCATTATGGATGCCGTGCTTTTTTGACAGCAGTTGACAAATACAAGTGTATTGTTGAGGGGTCGATTGCTCTGACTACAAAATTTGCCACGCCTTCGTTTGAGACCCATAGATGACTTAATGGTTTTTAGGTCGTTGCATACAGGTGAATTATCACAATAGAAGCCGTGAATTTTGTTTCATTTTGACAATTTTTTACAGAGGGGTTGGTTGTTCTGAAGAGGCAGATGTAATTCTGTTGTCGAATGAGGTCAGTGGTGGTTCAAGAGGTGCAACAGCAGTGGCTCAACTATCATAGGGACAGATTGAACCAAGTCCATGGGCTCGCATCCTTAAGGGGGGGGGGGGGACCTTCAGAAATAAATGAAGAGAAGCATATATTTTTTAAGAATTTATTGATGAGAGGCCACAATCCAATTAAGTCCAGGGGCCCTCACTTATCTAGTTGGGCCACTGTACATGAGTGCTGAATGGCAGTACCCAGTTAATGGAAAAGGCTAAAGGATTATCTCACTTTGTTTGGCGGTGGCCTTTGCAGGTGATAGTTGCTTTTGTTGTCAACAGTTGCACATGAGTGGTTTCTGGGAAACACAAAGTTAGTAAGAGCCGTTACAAAGAAACATGATATTTCGAGGAACCACTCAGCGTTTGTGGTATCACAAAGGTTGTACTTCGTGTAAAAAGAAAAACAATTCCGTTTGGACTAGCAGTGCTTTCGATGACCAATGTAGTATTGGCTCGCTAACCTTATCAACTCTTTTCCACAGTAGGTTCGTACGTACCCGTATACACGAATACATGGTGAGGTATCTTTAAATTGGTGAAGGCAGTTATTTGATTGGTTAATTAGTGATGTAGGTAAAGTGTAGGTAAACGTATATAATGATGTTATATCTTGCCTATAACCTTATCTATCATCAACATATATAGACTTTATAAGGTAAGATCACTTTTTAAGAAATTTTCCAAAAAAGAGTTTTATCGAAAGCATTTAGCATAATTACATTGCAGTATATCATATTTTTTTTTTTACAATACTTTACTCGTTTGATGATTTTCTAATAGTTTAATGTTAAATGACAAATTATTGTACTCTTTGGTTGATTGACATGCTCTTTCTGATTCTAAAGTTTTATAAATGCTCTAGGGTTTAATATTAGTAATTCAGTACCATTTCTTCTCGATGTGGTGCTGGAGCCACTGAACAGAAGGAGGGAAATTAAGAACATCATATTTACGACTACAAATCAACTGTATATAGCCTTTATCATGTTCATGTTATCAAATTTGCAATTCTTAGTGTTGTACATATAATTATGTATTTTTAAATGGTGCAAGTCCTCTACCCACTTCTTTTTGTGTTGGTCCTTGGAATTGTTCCTATTTACTTGAGGAGACTCCGATCGGATCCAAAATTCTCATATCAAAAGTGTCTATCAACATCGCTCGACTGGATGTTCCCAGATTTCAACGTCCTGATCGACAACCATATCCAGTTCTTTTTGACATGTGCTTGCATTGTCACGCTGATTTGAAGTTTAAAGTGTGTTTTGCATGAAATCAGTAATATTTATACGTTTACAACGGGCCTTTTAAATTACAGACAACCCAAACACCGGATTTCGTTTCTGAAAAGTAATTTGGACTGATTCAAACGCAAATATTTGGATATTCAGTCTCATTTGTGTCCAAACTGGGGTTGTGGTTCTATAGAACTACACGGATGTCTGTTTTTAACCAGGGCGTGTTACACAATTCTAAGTATTAATATCCTTCTGTAAAGTAATCATCTCAAATATGTTTCATATCTGCAATAATTACATTTATGACAGACATATATCACTTTCCAAATAATATAGAGTAAGATAGAACAATTCTGCATGTCCACAAATGAAAAGATATCAAAGAATCTTATTAACCCTACCTCTTCAACTCATTCGCAATATATCAAATTTAAAGTAATTAAAGTTATCTTGCCTGTCTATTTTCTAGTAATATTTTCTAATTAATAGTAATATGTTTGTACAAATTAAAGCGTACAATATGACCCTCTTAATTCATGAATCTGAAATTGTCGGGAAGGGAGGGCGGGGTTGTATTTGTGTTCTAGTTGCCTCCACTTTTTGGTTGAATGGTTGGTAGGTGTATAGGATAATCTTTCTAGTCTTTTCTATAGGGGATATAATCAAACCACGGTCGATATGGACACATCCGTACCTACGAAAACATCCCTGGACTAGCGACAGAGACTTGAGAAAAATCAAAAACTTATTTAGCTATTATGTTAACATTTTGGTAACAATTCGAGCTTTTGTTTCAAGGACAATCAATAAAAACTGGTGAAAAAGCTGAGAAATCCGTGAAATAAGTTAACAAAACCCCGACAATCACTCTTATTATTTCAAGGTTAAGATCAATGTTGTAGACGTGATGATAACAATCAGTGGGGATCTTTCCACAGCTAATCGCTTTTCTAACGTATTTAATACTATTTGATGCTGTAATCAACGCGTAATAAGTTTTAAAATGTTTTAACTGGTTCTTGACACATGTATGTTGGTATCTTTCTCTAACTTAATCACATGTGATTCATGTACGATGACCCTGGCTAGGCAATTCGGTTGACGTAGATTCGTTGGCAAATATTGACCCAATAAACATCAATAGCAATGGTGTGTCTGACAAGGATAGGAGGAAACATTATGTTTCATAATTTCACCGAATTCTAAGAGTAATTTGCTACGACAAATTTGCAAGGTCTCATAAAATCATGCCATAAAAATTGCAACACTAAACACTGCATAGCACCATTAATGATATGGTTGATAAACTGTCGCAGCTGATCGTTGTTCTTGTGTATCCACTTCCGGTTAACACTATTGAATAGGCATTTATTGCTTACGTCATGCCGAACCATTATTGCCAAGATGAGAAACCGATGACCACGCAAAAGTCAGTGTTGACAATTTTATGACAAAACCCATTTTAACATAGAAAATATTACATGTATATTGAAATATATATGTATATTTAAAGCTTAGTTGAAGTAACTATCCGTTGCGTTCGAAGGCAAATAATCACCATTTGATTTATTGATTCCTAAATTTGATAGTATTTGTCAACCCGGCGAGGCACATAGTGGATGCTATTCATGTAGGCCTACTATATTTATTATTTCATCTTTGGTTATAATCGTGTAGTTTAAATTACAGTTTTTTTATTCTTTTGATTTAATGGATAACTGCTGTGTCTCTGTGGTATATATTGCAGACATGAAAGAGTAGAAACATTTAATAATGTCATGATATACAGATGTCAATGTCGACACTTCCTGTCAAGGCAAAATCAGTTCAAAGAACAGCGGTTGGGATGGTTAGGATTTAAAACCCACCCTGCTAAGTTTGCCAAATTTGGAATGAAATTGGATTGCATCCACTTTGTATGCCTGAGAGGGTTTCTAGCTAGGCTTCTATCTTTGTAATTTGGATACGCAAAGAGTTTTATTACGAAGACGGATTGCTTTGCTGTACCACAGGAAATAGAAGACAAGCAGACATGCCGAGTAGTGTCCGTTTCCATTGACTCATTTGACAAAGCTACAATATTTTCCAATACATCATTTAATTACCAGACCAATGACGACTTTTAACTTCTAACAATCTGAAATTGACGTAACCTTTTTTATGTGTACATCTTTCTTGAAATAAGTTTGATATTTGATGACTTCCGCAGAAGGTAGCAGACGGCGAGTAGAAAATGATGAATAGAGAAAATATGTTAGTGTTGTGGGGGTGTAACCATGTCAATAATGATAGGAATTATTTCATCTCTATATTTTACGTCAAAGCAAACATAGGGTCAATATGTTAAAACATCACGAATAAGTCTACACAAGCAACAATTGAAAGTTAATATTTACATTCTGCTATTACTGTCCCTATGCACGCAACAACGATGAAATGAAACCTTCACACAATTATGCGATATAACAAACCAATTAGAGCCACCAAGTGTAACAGTTATTAGCCTACACGGTGCAGATAGCCAATTTTGGAATGTTTATTGCAATGCCCTTCGTCCGTCTCTGACGTTATGCTTTCCCGACAGTGAATCGATGAATTGCTTTAGGAATAAGGAGTAAGATGTGACTTAAATGAATCTATCTGAGCGGAAATATGATCTTCAACTCTTCAGTAAAAGGTACTTCCGGTTTGTCATTAAAACCACGTGTAGGCCTTCTGTGGGAATAGACAAGAATAGTGTTGACCGTCTCGCAAAATTGCGCTGTAAAATAATTCCAAAGCTGCTTTAAAGAGCTTGGCTTCTAGACTGAGGAGACCTGGGAGACAAATCTTGTTCATCAGCTGCTTCTTAGAATGATCAAAAGTAGTTATTGCCCGATAAGGTATATCAAAGAATTCTTTTATTTGTAGTTAACAACTCCAGTTCGTTAAAAATATTTCTTCGTTTAGTAATTCAAACATTTTCATGTCGTGAAATTTTGTTAACCTCTTAAGATTCTCGCTATTTTGGTAGAAATTTAACATAACCACGATATTCAGGGGTAGTATGGTATATATTTACAGGTTGCATGCAGTGTGTTAGAACATTAAATACATACGAAATAAACATTTAGCAAGTGTCATAACTCTTAATGAAGTTATCCGAAGTAAACAAGAGTTACCATCGCTCCATCCTGATAGAAAAAAATATAAGGGCACAGTAAAAAAATTGTTGAGTAACATCAAAGATAAGTAGATATTTAACTGCTACTTAGTGACGAGTACTAGACATACTAGAACACTGAGGTACCACGTAGCCTTGTCAACTATCCGACCATAATAATGACAGTTTAAACTTTACCTTTAGATATTTACTATTGACTTAGAACTTTCACTTAACGCTGGCTTGTTAACAAATCAAAAGAATTAAGATAAGAACAAGAATCTTAACTTAAAGAATAAAACTAGGTTTTTTATCTGTTTTGTTTAAGTTCACACTTATTTTTACCACAGAAAGTTAATGACAAAGCTTATTCGTTTAAGTCGTAAACCAATCGCTCGAATGCACATGCTATTTTCTTAGATAACTTGGAAATAAACATACGATTTGCCATATAAGGGTGATGCAAGGGTGCATTAACACAAAATGTGATGAAAAAAAGAGGTACCTATTCAAAATTAAAAATCCACAACGTCCTAATAGCCAACCATGACCATTGAAGATGATGTTTCGAACTTCGTAAAATATAGAGTAATATATGCATTAAATTATAAACTTGGAGATAATTTTTAGAGAAATCAGGTGGTATTGTAGGTGTAACAGTTGATAGACGATATTAACATTGGAATTGGGCCAGCCATTTTCATTGAGGTGGTCTTTAATGTTTTTTACATTCATTGTCATCAAGTCAATGACCTTTGACAAACGTCATCTTTTCACTTCCCATCAAATTAGGCAACTTGCTGAGTTGTATTTTTATGGATACATTTAAAGATATATTTTAGCATTTTTGTCACCTAATCTCATTGTCAACAATAAGTCTCGTAATCGAATTCATTGAATCGTGTCCAAAGGGCCAATAACCTCATAAAGCAGCGAATCTATGTCCAAAGAGGTATTTAATTCGTTCTGTTCGTCCAAAACAGCTCAAAGAGAATCAATTAGTCACACCAGCGGCAAAGGAATCTGATAGGCATTTTGTTATGAATCAGAAAAATTTGCTGATGATACTTTATTGACGTGACCAATCAACCGAGATTCCGATAGCCGCCGCTCTATCTTGATGGAAAAACATACTGTGTCATTTTTTTCTATCATCTTTGATCCAGGATATGGAAATTCTGCAAAGCTATAAAAGAGCCAACATTAAAATACAAAGGCCATATTAATGATGCTTCACTTCTGCCCCTTTTTCGGAGGATCATACCGGAAAAGCATCTATGTAACCAAGTTTGGCCTCCTCTTTAAGAAAAACAAAGTTTAAGAACGTAAAAAAATCCTCTTCAAGATGCACTTAGATTAGGAAAAGAAAATGTCAAAATAACAAAATAGCAGAGTTGAATATTTGAACTGCAAGTTTGAGAGCAATGATAGCGACTAAGATAGATTTATAGTTAAAATAGTAAACACGCTAAGAGTCGCTATCTCATTCTTTTGTTCATTCCTGAATAAAACCAAAGAATGGCAAAATCGAGAGTAAACGTTGTATGGTAGTAACCTCCTCAAGGGAAGAGAAGAACCATCAGGTGTTTCGAAAATAGTAAGCATTCATTCTGAACGTTCGTTCAGGAGTTGATTATGGATAACAAAGAACTTCACAACAACTACACATAAATAACAAACTATATAAGAGGCAAAGACAAATACAATATATATTGTCAACTAATTTATCTTTTTCAAACTTCAGATTCTATTTTAGGTGACTGCCCACTGACATCAAGTGGTAAAAGAAATGGCCGGTGGTGTGGGCCACAATATAAAATGGCTGGTAAGTAAAACAAGATTCAGTTACTGGAACGAAAGCACTTGCCGTGGAATTAGAATAATTACCTTAAAGGGCAGCGTTCAGTCTCACCAAAATTAATCGACGTCAATTCAACTCGCTTCCAACTGAATTATTCCACTTATTAATGTCAACACTTTTGATATCATTTTTGTTTCAGTCGGCAGTTTCAGTCTGGTTGTTCCTGGCAATGATTGGTGTTTTGGTCTCGGCTAAAGTTTGTTTGTTATGGTTGTTAAGACTTTATAAATACGAACAAATACATCCAGCTACCTGGTAAGGATTTTTTCGTTCCGCAAACAATTTGATAAATGGATTGTCGAGACGTTTGGAAGAATGAAGCCTTTGATGCTGTAGCTACAGCAAAGAAGATCAAAAGTAGCTAATAGAAACCAATTGATTAAAGCTACAATTGCACAAGTGGATATATCTATATTAAAAGCCAAGAGCTCATATGAAAAATATGCAAAAGTTGAAGTTAAGAATGCCATAGCTCTCACCGTATAACATCAGGTAAGAACAAATGCTGAAAAATTGTTGTTTTTTTTATTTTTAGGTATATTATAGTGTGTATTTTACTAGAACTTCCACATCTCTGTAATCTCTTCTATATTTTATGGAATACACCATTTATTAGCTCTGCCAGAAAAGAAGAATTACCACGACCAGCTCAGCTTTATCTTGTAAGTGTAAAGTATTTCGTGTAATGATCATTTATGTCCACTGATATCTTCATAACACAAAATCATCTTTGCCAGAATCATTAGTGCATTACATCTAATGATTTCCTTTTTCCCTTTTCATAGTGTATTATAATTGTGAAGTGAAGTATAGTATAATCAAAGTGTCAGGTAATTATCCAATCCCTCCAATAATGAGTCATTTCAAAATTCCAGGGATTAGTAAGCAGTGTTATGGAAGGTATTGCAGTATCTATATTTGCTAGTGAAATTTCAGTGGTACTTCCCGAGCCAGTACTTCTGTGCATACCAGGGGCTGTTTATACCATTACTGTGATAGTTAGTACCTCTAAGAAACTTAAGGTAAAAAACACTATAATCAAATTCTATGTTAAAGATCCAATACGTGATATGCGCATCCTTCCAGAGAATACCTTTCGGAGAATACACATCTCAAAACTTATCAGGCTATCTACAAAACGCTGATTATTGAAGGTCAGAAAAAAGGAAATAAGATTTCTTCCATGAAAACTGGTCTACGATCTTTGCTTCGAAGTGTGTGTGTATGTGTCTTTTCTTTTTCAGGTGAAATCCAAGGTTAAAGCGGAGAGGAAGATATGTACAGGATTTATTTTCTGTATCGGTGTGATTCTAAGCTGTTTTAATATTTGGGCACCAGCTGCAATCTCTGTTATAATATTTCTGTGGTCTCCTTTTAACATGCATTTACAACAGTGTATCGCTTTACCTATAGTCTTATTGATTCTGTCCACATCTTGGACAAGAAAGATCCAAAAACTCTCAATCTGTTCATCCAAACAGTCTAAACGAAACCTGATTGCCTCCTTAAGCTACACAATAATAAAGCTATGCACGATTCCTGTAACATTGCTTGGATTCATGGCTTTCAAAATGAAGATCTTCAGAAATGATATGGGTGAATTTTTATTGAAAGGTTTCACTCATTCCAATGACTACAGGGTTTGGTTACCAGTCGCTATTGCTTTCTTCTGTGGTGTTGTGGCGTTGCTATTAACGGATGCCTCGTGTAAAGTGTCACTTACTACTCCCGGGGTTCGACTACCAGCTTTATTATCACCATTAGTTACATTCGGGGTTACAATTATCCTTTGGGGAGATGTGTCCACCGATGCAATCTGGGAATTATCCGGAAGTGACGTTTTATCATGGACTGCTTCCGCACTATCTATCTGCATTTGGCTGATTCCGTTTGTCGTTCCAGGGATTGAGATTATCAAAGCACCAAGTTCTCTTCTAAGACCGTTTTCGGAGAATTTCTTTAACTTTAGCTGGAATCAAATGTTCTTGGAACAGTCGTTAATCCTAAATTACAACCATCATGGAATTGGATCTATTTCATCTGGTCTACATACAGAAAACCGGAAGTCGGGTTATAAACACGTGTTTATCTGTACCACCATGTTTAGAGAAAATAAAGCTGAAATGTCTCGATATCTGATCAGCCTCCAAAAACTACTCTCATCCGAAAAATTGAAAGACATCAAAGTGGAATCTCATATATTTCTGGACAATGCCATGGAGCTGGACAGTCTAAATTCATATGCCTGTCAACTACTATCACTTCTTGTGGACACCTTCAACATCACTTTATCTAGTCTAGTAGCTTATCGTACTCCATACGGCTGCCAAATATTGTCGCATCCTAAAGCAGACTTTCCCGTGTATGTCCATGTCAAAGATGGATCTAAATTCAAAGTTAAAAAGCGCTGGAGTCAAGTGATGTATATGAACTACATTCTGAGGTACAGGTGCTCATATGAACTGGATGAAGCTGGTCGCGTCAAAGATTTTGTTTATGATGATAAAGAGGTTGTATTGGAAAGCTACAAGTCCACCAATACGGGTTTCATCACTGGACAAAATCCTACTGCACATGGTGTCTTAAGATCGATTAATCCTGAGCAGATTATCATCACCCGAGCCGAGGATGAAGACAGTGGTAGCGAGGAATCGTCAACAAGTGGATCTGATGCTTATACTGTCTCTAGAGAGAGCAATAATTCCTGTCAAAACAGTGAGAGTACAGATAGTGATGATTCGGAACTCTTTCTATTTAAGACGTATCCGGGGCGCAATAGAAACCAGCTTGGAGTTTCAGGATCAAGAGAGGCCAAGAGACATGTCCTTGGAGCCAATCTTAATAATATTCATCATGGTATGGAGAAACATAAGTTAGAATGGTCTAAACGTAAAGCTGTTTTTCTACCGAATGGTGAGAGAATGGACATAGTGGCAAAGGAGAGTCATAAAGATGTATTCACTGTTACATGTGAAAAGCTAGAAGAACCAGTTTACATACTTGCTACTGATGCCGATACTGAGTTTAACGCCAAAAGTGTCAGTGCCCTAGTAGAGCTTTGTGAAAGAGATCATTCATTGGGAGCTGCTTGCGGAAGAACTATACCAATTGGTCAACAAAAGCCCATGGTCTGGTACCAAAAATTTGAATACGCTAAAGGTGAGAATTATATATGGCAATGTTCGGGCTATGGATTCTGAAAATTATAGGTAAATGTAAGCAACAGTGCTTGTTAAAAGGGGGAAGTATTTATGAAGGTTTTTCATAACAGGTTGTTTTCAGGTTTCTTATTCTTATATTTCTAAATGTTAAGAATACTTTCTCTCTTATGTTTTTCAGATTTTTGGTTAGTTAAAGCATCCCAAAATATTATTGGATCAGTAACTTGTTGCCCTGGTTGTTTTAGTTTGTATCGAGCTAAGGCTCTTGCTGATGTTCTGCCAACTTTTCAGGAACCCAGCAATTCTGCTTTTGATGCACTCGTCAAAGATCATGGTATGTTTAAATATTGGATAGTCGATTACGACACATTCCCTCTGAAAGCAGGGTTAAAACTGGACGTTCTGGTAAAAATACAAATTGAAAATCGGACTACATGTAATAAGAACAGAAGGAAGTTTATTATACAATGTTACTTCCTGTTTACCTTTATGAACCATCTTTATAATCCTAATCAGGTTCCAGAAAACTAGGGCGTAAAACTCAATTTCATTTTGAGCTTTTTTTGGTGAACATTTTGGTGGAAAGATTATTTCTTCTATGTATTTGTGTAAAAAGTCATGAAAATATTTCTTTAACAATGGGGTTGTTTTTGCAGGTGAAGATCGTTGGTTGTGTACATTGATGATGTTAAGAGGCTGGAAATTGGAGTATATCGATCATTGTCGTAACTCCACCCATTGTCCAGAAACCTTTATGGAGTTTCTCGGACAAAGACGACGTTGGGTGTTATCTGAGCTGTCTAACATGGTCCTCATCTTTAAAAATCTTCGATCTCTTGTCAGAAGCAATGCTGCCTTCTCCGCCGTCTTTATCTTGTCATTGCTTCAGATGTTCCTGTGGGTCCTCATCTCACCCTCAACGACCCTACTCGTCATGTTTGTTGCGTGTGAAGCCATATTTGGTCTATCATTGGTTTGGTCGGTTCCTATATCGTTTATTGTATTTGTTGCTTACTGTGTATTGTGCTGTGTTGGATCAGTGAAGATTCAGAAATGGGCAACATGGGCTATGTTATGTTTATCAATAATCTTAATGATAGCTGTTAGTGTTGGTTTTGTTTATTTCATGACAATAAGCATTATGGAAGGTAAGTGATTCTTTTTGTACCTTTTTGAGCAGCAAAATAAGTCATCGGGTGGTTCCAAGACAGTCCATATACAGATATCGGAACACACTGTGGTTTCTACCTGAAAGCAAGCCTATTGAGAGATTGGGCTGTAGACATTGATCTTGGATGAGAACATACGGTGTAGTCTCATACAAGAAATGCCCTAGGTCACAAAGTAAAGTAAAGAAATAACGTTGGATATAGTCACAACTCTATGCTGTTTACAGATTTTGTATAAATATGCTTTTAATGGGAATATTTTTCTTCATTTACTTCACTGTTATTTGTGTGCTATTTGGTACTTGCTCTCTGTTGCCCAGATGTTCGTGATGGTTATGTTGAATTTCGGCCGTATTTCCTAATACCGTTGCTGATTGGTGGAGTTGTTTATGCTGCATTGATACATCCCGGAGAATGGTTAAATCTTATTTATGGTTTAATATACGCTGTATTATTTCCTGCTATGTTTATCATTCTACCAATCTATGCTGTATCTAATATTGTAGATCAATCCTGGGGAACTCGTGAGCTGGTAAGTGTTATTCAAAATACCAAAAATATATTATCGGGGAAGTGGACTTATTTAAGACAGGTCACATGAAAGGCCTGGGTTCCCGAAATTTGTACGACTAATATCATGAATTTCATATTTTCATGAAAAATCTACAATTACACGTTGGTTGCTGTACAAAAACTTAATTTACGCACTGTTCTTCTTTCAGCCTAAAAAGAATGAGAAGACTAAAAAGATCAAAAGTTGCAGCAGCATAGAAGAACTGGGTAAGTAGGCCTAAACTACGTAATACAAGAAAAGTTACTTATCAATGGGTCAAATAAGAACGGGACCACAAAGTTTTCTTAATTTCGAATGAAACAGATTATATGTCTCTACACCCATTCCTCTACTTTTTGACAGGACTCACCTCTATACATCTATTTTTTCGTTTGGACATGCAATGTTACATTTGTATTATTTTCCATTTGACAGTCAAATGATGGGGTGGAAAACTTTGTATTTAACTTATAAGTAACGGCATTCGGTTATTTTTTCAGTTGCTGGAAACGAAGAAAATAACACAGATGTCACCATTATTAGACCTAAAAACCTGCAGATGCTGGCCGATACAGGATCAACAAAACTGAAATCTGAAAGTCAATTCTGGGAAACGCTTCAATCAACTATTCTAGGCACAGAAGTTAATGTTGGTAAAGATAAAGAAACGCTACAGAATCGGTTATTTATTTTAAGGAATCGTTGTGTTTTAGCGATGGTGATTCTCAATACAGTTTGGTTTTCAATGCTAACATCAATATACCTAGTAATAGACACTGACGTCATCTGCTATGTTTTGGCGGGAATATTCAGCTTCTCACTTTTGGTACAACTTGTTGGTATGACGTCATATAAACTAGATAATGTGTTAAGGCGATACGTTCTGAGAAGACTTTGTTCATCGCAGCCGACTTGGATTAAGGCTCGTCACTAGGTTTTAGTGTCATGATATATTCATGAAAAGCTTTGATCTGATAGGCTTTGAGTTCTAGCCTCCGAGTGAGATAGGCTTATAGGTATATGGATACAGTCCATTTTATGATGAGCAAGTGGAAAGCAAGTGCAAATGTCTAGAAAGGAAAGGTGGTGTGTTCATTGTTTATCCCAACTTTGTACTATTCGTTGTACGAGACTCCTCAACTACCTAAAAATACCTTTCATGAAACCCTTCATCCTTCAACTTAACTCAGTCAAAGAATTTAGTCGATTTAAACAGATAATAATAGAATAGTATAAGTGTACATTATACTATATACGTTCTAGGATAAAACTGTTTTTAAAACATTTTGACTAAATCATCACCCACTTCAAGCCAATGGATTTGGAACACCCCCCAAAAAAATAATATCTGCAAGATAGGCCTACATTTTAGTAAATGATTGTACATAACGTTGTAAGAATGAATTTTTGTATATACAACTTATTTAACCATGCAAGGAATCAATAAAATCATAAACTAAACAGTGCTTCCTTTCACTTCTTTACATATTCCACTTTAACTCATTCCCTTAAATCCCTTAAACGTTGAAATGTGAAATAAGCTAGGGTCGACATTGCGATAGACAGAAGTAGAGAACAACCAGATTATAGATGTATTTGGAAGAATCGTAATTGCCATCAGCTCACCTTTCACTTTCTATCTAGTAAATAAAAGGAATCTGCAAACATCGAATTGATCGCCCGATTTCTCTTTTATGTCAACAGTGATGTATTCGATCGAATGTGATCAACGACAAGGTGTTACTCTCCTGAATTTTCAAATACGAATTAAACGAATAATATAAATGATTTCCATTCTTGGGGAAACGTCAAATATCAAGGGCATATAAATATAAGTATAAAAGCAATTTTATATTCAATTTTATAATTAACAGCCATACCATATATGTATATATCAGATAATATACATTAAATCATAACGGAAGCACGGTATACCCATCACGGAACTGTAGATCTGAATTAGTTACAATAAACGGAAATCAGTAAAGGAGAGATATAGTGATTCATATTGTTTCTAACGACAATACAATCCCAAGGTCCATATTTCGAAATCATAACATTTGAACAAGGATATAAATGAAGTCTGAGAAATGGAGAAGACGTATTTCTTAGTTTTATTTTGTTTCTCCCTGAATATTTTTAAAACATATGGTAAGAGCTTTTTAAACTGTTTTATGACTCAGAACACTGACTGGAAAAACCGAACTTTGAATATTTTCTCACAGTTCTATAAATTTTACGTACTCTTGGTTTCTGACTTTCTATTCTTGCATGGTTATATTCCTTACAAGTCTATAATGCATGTTTGGGAATTTGACCCCATTTTATAACTAGCTTGTTAATGGACCTTAGTCAAACTATCTGGCATAGCTTCTATTTTGGTTTACATGTATATACAAATTGACCAAAAAGCTAATCGCGAATAATTCTACTCTTTTTTTGGACTTACTATTTTAAATTTGTTGAAACGGATTATATAAATCTTATAATAATTGGATAATTTGTTATCCAAACTTATCTTCAATACCAAGGTTCCAGATATTTCGATTTTTTTTTTAAATGATAAAATTGTGAAAATTGGAGAAAATTTAAAGCAAATGTGTTTGCTATTCGTTATAATACCATAACATTGTACTTATAACACAGTGTAAGTATCGAATTCCTTACATAGAGTGAGTTAAATTATACATAATTCGTTTTGAAAACCTTTTAGGATACCAAAGTATACACAAGTACACGAAACCTCAAGTGATTACTACCCCAAACTATCCCGAGCCTTACCCCCCATACTTTAACTGCACATGGAAATGGAGTAAAGATTCTGGTATTTGGGCTGTCTTATTTGAAGACTTGTCTGTAAGCTGTGATGATTGGGTTTATGTTGAGGATGTCCAATCGTAAGTTTTAATTTTTTGATAATCATACCATCAACATTGGTCTAGTTTGGGAAATGATTTGCCATTTTATATTGAAAACGCTATAGTATCAATCTAGTTAATTGCCACAATTGATTTAATATTATTCCTGAAAGAATTCAATATGTACAAGTTTTAGAAAATGTGTGTAGCTAATCCATTCCACCGGTCGATGTCTATAGCAGGAGTGATGGTACGTCGCCGTCTAATAACATACCCCTTTCAATACAAGTCGGAAATATTCCTACACCATCCAACCTACTCAAACACCCATCTACCTTTCTAATCTGGCACAAGCTACAGAAAAGTAGGACGTAAAACTCCATTCATTTCATTTATTTCTAATCTTGAAATTCTAGGTTTCAACACCAATTCTCTTTTTTCTTCATTTCGCCTCCAGCGTGTACTCGGCATCTGAAATTAGTAAAATATTTCCGAATCATACACAATTATCTTGTCGTATTTCGATTCTACCTCAATATTGAATAATAAATCTTACTCACCAAACTCATGGCGACACTTAGCAACTCTACTTCGGAACGTCTGCTCTTGACGCCTTGTAAGCAGGCAGAGATGTTGAGCTGGGGACTGTGACACACACCAGAATTCAGAATCCAGAAAATTTTGAATTTGGGTTTTCCATTCATCGTGGTCGTCTGCAAAATATAAGATAGCCTACATTCGATCAATGCTTGGAAATGACATGGCAAAAAGTAGGAAGAAAAGATTATCTAGAGAAGAAAAAACATTTACATACCTTATAACAGTGAAATATTCTCATAAGACAAACATCTAGAGGTACTAGAGCCTTCTACAACTGCTCTACAAATGGTCGTGTGGATATATACAATTGGTTTTCTTTCTTAACCTCTGACTTTAGCTCACATCCAAGCTGGGATATGTTGACAATTGGTCGTAGTTTTCCATCTCTATAAAACTCTGCAGAAACTAGCCATAATTAGTAAATAAATCGAACCGACTAGAAAGAACTCATTAATCGAGATCCTTTTTATACTCCTAGTTCCGGCTGGCAACTATATATTCCTATATACAGAAATATCCTAATAATTAAATTGAACAGCACTAACATTGCACGGTGAGCATCATTTTGAGGATACCTGGTTTGCCTAATTAAGCTAACTAGAGTTCGCTGGTGGAACTTAATGTAATTTCTGTACGAATTTTCACACGATCGATAGAATAAATAGTAAGCCTAATGGTACTTTTCCATTTCAGAAGTAAAAAGTATCCTGAAGGATGTTCTCACAGTACTATGATGCCGATTTATATTCATGGATCAGAACTTGTGATTAGATTTTCAACCACTGAAAACCGTAATTTACATTCTGGCTTTAAAATTCGGATCCTCTCTGGATGTGATCTAGGTGAGATGTATAGCCCACTATATGTTAAGGGTAGTGTCATTAAAGTTTGATGGGGTCTCTCGGGTCAATATGAAAGATCAATTTCCTTTCCAAAGACTTCTAGCAAATGGTGAAATGGCAGAGGGCAATTGGAATCTGATTATTCTTTGAACTAAGACACCCAGAGAGCACCGATAATTGCAAAATGGTTGTCGGCGCCAACTGCCATCATTTTGTCAACTTTTGAACTTGTTGCCAACTTGATGGCAGGATTCTCCTATCACCCAGATGATCGGAATTGCTAGTTAGTTAATTACTCTTTAGGACCATTTCGATCCTATGAAATGATTTGAACGACCTGAGATCAAATTTTTGTGGGTTTTTTTTGTGACTTTTATTTGACATCAGTAGAAGGAGTATTTCAATACTGGAATGTTTTTCCGTATAAAATTTCTGAGAGAAATGTGTGGAGCATATTTCCCTTAGTATGTGGTAGGTTATATATTAATAAAAGATTTGCCATATAGAATGTATATTTTTTCTAACGAAATGTTTTTTTTTATTGCCTCAGATGATGTGAAAGTCCAAGTTTACGAAATAAAAGAAAAAGGAAAGGAAACCATGGGTAACTTTTTTTCATAAGGCTATCGTAAACGGATAGTCATCCTGTATAGTTATTTGCTTAAGCAGAGAATGTAATATATTCTTTGCAGATTGAAAAGGTTACTGTTGTAAGCTTTGAAAGTGTCGACAGTTTAATTGCTCTCAATAATTCGGACATTATTAGCATTCTCCTCAATATAATTCAAATCTGGATAACCAATATCTGATTAATGTCGTCTCCAATATAAATAATTTCGCTTATCATGTACGTTTGTTTGTTTATTTTAGAACTGAAGACAAACCATGTGCACACATTACTGTATATTCTATTGGCTATCATCGGGACTATCGTCTGTTTCGTTGCTTTATTGATGTTTATTTTCAAACATCGGAGAAATCGGAGTCAAAGTGAAAGCCTCTCGGTGGCAGTATCTGTAAACCACATCCGTCGAGGCACTGGTGTTAGCTATAAAAGATCTGCATCTACATCTGAATCGATTTCTTCCAATGATACAGAAACTGCCAAAGTGGAAATCGAACGGAAACGAGTGACCAGAACTCCGAGTCAAAGATCATGGACAGCCAGGGCAGCATTGGCAACCAAATCGAATGTAGCGGTTGATAATCTGTATTCACCCATTGGCCATTATGAGAATCAGATCAACCGTCCGCTCTCTGCTTTGATAGAATATGATCCATTATCCAAGCCTGTACCAAGTGCAAATGTGCATCCGACCACTATTTCGGGATACGAGGCCCCTGTTATTCCCAAGTAGTTCAATTTTGTCGTCTGAATGTTGGTTTAGTAATATGTGGCGATAGGGCGATTGCACTCGTGTATATATAAATATATTTCATAAACTGTTCTTCGTTTGTTCTGTACATACTTCCAAACATACTTCCAATTTTTATTTCACTACTAAATTAAAATCTGATTGATTGCATAGATGAACTAAGAATGACACCGAGCAAGCCATATGCTATACATATTCTTTTTCATTTTATTACAGAAGAAAAGTGATAATATATAATTTTGTAATATAATCAAGCTTTTTTGTTAATTGTGAATAAACTGCTTACAAAATTAACATTCTTTTCAGAACTTGGCAATTATTAGAGGGAATAACTGGAGAGCATGGCCACAATCAAATCTTTCATGAGACTTGAAAGGCCAGATATCAAGAAAAAATTGCCGCATTAAATAAATTTAGCAACATTTGGCCTCGTGGACATATACAGAGATGAACAACTGCATAAATGTCAAAGAATAAATACATAAACTGATAAATAGCACTGTAAGGACAACGGGGTTGTTTGTTACAAGGAACAAAAAAATGACATTAAAAATTGACTTTAAATGATTTCATGATATTTCAAAGACTGTAACCTAAATACCTTAGGATGTCCCACAAAAAAACTTATTTCCATATATTTATTTCACATAATAGAAAATATCAGATATTTAATTTGCACACTTATTTGAAAATTGGAGTTGTGGCCCTTATACATAAGTTAGTAGGATTTAATCAGCAAAAATGGTAATATGAGGTAACATTGCATTCGAAGACGCACCATACTATTTCGGAAGTAAAACTTACACGAAATAAACTAAACTCATATTATCAAAATGTTGTCGGTCTTTAGTGTTATAATACATGCGATGAGTAGAAGTAGATTAGCTGCTCCAGGTAATAACATTTTTTGTTGTCTTTAGATTTCTCGCTGTGTGGCCCATTTAAAGGCAATTTATCTGACAACTGTGGTTTGTCTAATTGTTCCAAATTACCAAGATGGACCCAGAAGATCAGCAATGACTGTGTATTAGGCTTTTTAGTATTAATGTTACAAAATGTTGTTATCCCTGTACAGTTTCAGCTTAAAGATTTTATTAGAAACATTTTTATATATTATTAGTATATGTTATGTTTACAAAATTACATTACAAGAAATCTGAAAATGTCTGACACAATATATAAGGCCTTGACCATTCACTTTGACCACAACATTTAGAATAGAATTTTGTCTGATGGGTCTATAACCCATGAGTCTAAGGTCTATTTTGGATTTGATTTTTCAATTCAAAGTAATTGGCAAATGTGACTTAATAAAAGAATAAAAGCTAATATTGTTTTTATGTAAGCTTACACTATGTTTATTTTACCATGTTATTTATTGTAGTAAATGTTGGTAAGAAGAAATATACACTAGCAGCCCAAGCCACATCAGGTTCACTAGTTGATATGATTAAATCGTTTATTCCACCAATGACACATCATCAACACAAAGGTCAAAGTGGTAGAGTTGCTGTTGTGGGTGGGTGTGAAGAGTAAGTACTTTCTCAGTTTTATTATCATATAAAAATGGGTACATGCAAGACAATTCCATCAATAAAGATCTGGTCCAAGGCAAGGCAAAATCGAGAGTAAAAGTTACATAGTAAAGGACTCCAAAGAAAAGTATATTTGTAATTTTTTTCCATTCCATTTAAGCCCTCATGCATTGATTTATTGTCACAGAATAGAGAGCTTACTTTTGCTATTCATTTTCAAGAAATAATGCATCAAATATTCTACTTATAAATTAATATGAACAAAAATCATAAAAATACAAGAAAATTGTTTTAAATCAATAGAATTGAAACAAATGAAAATATATATAGACACAGCTTTATGGAACAACAATCACTG
>NW_008708401.1:2811164-2831135 GCF_000327385.1 Lottia gigantea | reverse complement strand
CTTTAACCAGTGATTGTTGTTCCATAAAGCTGTGTCTATATATCGTACTCACAATTGCTAAATGCCATTCAAAGACCTTAATTGAAAATATCTTTTTGAAGCTGTGGCCAATTATCTGGTTATTTTCATTATATTTAGGTATACAGGTGCTCCATATTTTGCTGCGATATCAGCTTTGAAAGTGGTAAGATGATTTTTTTCAATATTTCTTAATCAATAGTACATCTCCACAAGCATATTAGACTTCAAAATCTTCTATTTCTCTCTTTGAATGGCAACTTATTTTAAAATTGTCTATAGTCGTTGTGGAAGAGGCACTTATGATGTGCACCAGCATGCTCAACATTATCTTGGTGTCTCAAAGTACAGAACAAAAATTATGATGAAAGATTTTCTTATTATCAGTGGTCTGCGTTGTATCCCTCAATTATGGCAACAAACTTTTCATACTTCCACATCACAGATCCCTTCTGTCATTTGTAATAGACCCCTCTGTGTTATCCTTACTGAAGTATTGGCAATGTTTCTTGTAGGGTGGTGATTTATCTCATGTTTTTTGTACAAGTGATGCAGCAAATGTCATTAAATCATACAGTCCAGAATTGATAGTGCATCCAGTGCTGTAAGTACACTAATGGTATATTTCTGTTTCTGCAAATCTCTTGTGGGACTGGGACTTATAGTTTGACAAGCGCCCTGGATAAATTATATCTATTGTGTTAAGGCATGTTTAGTTAAGGGACAACATACTTGCTGTAAGAGGAAATTTCTACTTAATTTCTTAAAGAATTTTACTCTGGGAAAGTTGAAGTGAAAAATGCCTTAATTGGTTGAATGCAAATACAAAATTGAGGTTCAATATTACCAATACCTATCTTATTAACTAGGAAACTGGATAAAGCAGACACAGTTAAGGATGCTACAAAAGAAACATCAAATTGGTTAGAAAGAATGCATGCTGTAGTTATAGGACCTGGTTTGGGTCGCAATCCAACTACATTAAGCTATGCTGAGGTAATATTTTACAATTATCATGACTTCAATAGCACAATTTTCAAGAATGCCATTGATATTCATGGCCCTTGATTCGCCTGTTCGCTGCTGATGATAGAATTTAGACAATATTTTTCAAATGTTATATCGAAGCTAAGTGCAATATCATAGAATTTTAGCTCAACTTTATAAATACTGTGGTAGATGTCAATAGAAAGACAGGGCATACTTACCCTTCTGGAACAATCTAGAATATGCATGCATGTACTTTCTCATCTTTGTGAGTTCAATTAGGAGTTGAACAATAGGGTGTAAAATTCACTGTCATTTCATATTTTTATAATATTTATTTTAGAATGTTATACATAAGGCTAAAGCAATGTGTTTGCCTATTGTTATTGATGCTGTAAGTTTATTATTTACATTTATATCTATTGAGTACATTTTGATCAATTAATGTTTACTTATTTTAATTTTTTGATATCCTTGATCACTGTAGGTATTTGTAGATAAAGACATTGATCTTTTAATAAATGTTGTGCCATGAAAACTTGAACATTATGAGAAATTAAGATTTTGCATAAGGCATGTGTCTTTTATCTACCACCATATATCCAATCATGAAAATCATTTATAAATGCAAATGATCCATATGCATAATTTGCTTCTAAAAATTGGGGAAAATTTATTTACCTGTGAATATGTGCAACCACTCTTATAGAAAATATGAGGTTCTGTTTTGGAATATTTTTGTTATGTGTTTGACTTATCCATGTATTGTGAAAGATTGGCCTATCATTTCAATTCCCGCCTTGTTTTGTAGGACGGTTTGTTTCTCATCACTCAAAAACCAGACCTAATAAAAGGCTATAAAAGAGCTATATTGACCCCAAATGTAATGGAATTCTCACATCTCTATGAAAAAATGGTAAGTTAAACAAAAATGGTATGGCAGGGATAATATGATCGGTTTAAATTATGGATTTTTTTACTGTAGCCTGAAATTATTTTTTGTTGTTACCTCCCTTCAATCCTATTTCTGAATTTGACTTCTGGCAGACTGACATGATTCCCTTTTTTGATTCTGCTTGACTGCTAGAAATTTGATGTTGTCATATACTATTACTTGGTGGTTCTTGAAAAATTTCATAATTGCTAAGTGATAAGGAAGCATGAATTCTGAAACTATGGCAATTCGCTTCTTAAGATGTCCAATGTTGGTTTTTACCCCTTCTTAAGAAAATGAGCAGAAATACATGTATAAAATGGAATTTTGTTTTTGTTTCCAGTTTGGTAAGAAACCTATAGAAAATGAACCAGTAGTAAATGTAAAATCATTAAGTGAATTGTTGGGTAATATAACTATTGTATTGAAAGGGGTTAGTGATGTTATATCTGATGGTGAACAAGGTAGGTTCATAAAACATTTAACTCAGTAGGATATAATTCTAAACCAGAAAGCTCTTGTTCAAGATTGTGTATGATGTCACATTATTTTATGTATGAAGACAGAATTGAGAACACATTTTATTAAGCATTATGATATATTTAGATCCTAAAAATAACAAAATCTCATTGTGTTACTTGAATAGAGTTATCTCCCTTTACTAATGAAATTTAAAATAAGAGTTGGGGGGGTTCTGGTTTTAAAATTGTCTTATATTTTCATTGTTAAAATGAAAAATAACCATAGCAAAATATCATAATACAGTTTATATGAAGACACATTTCCAACCCAAAAAATTTATCATTTTTATATTAGGTCATGTATTTTTAGCTTTATTACCACTAATGTGATATTTTAAAAATAATTATTTTCAAAATAATGTGAAAATTTGAAATGAGTATTTTTATTGACTAATATGATCAATAACGTCAAATTTTTTAAATATAAGGTGAAAATTATATACTTTTGAATTATAATCAATACCTATAACTAAGTAATATCCCTAATACTAGAAAAGAGAGATATACTAGAGATATCAGTAGTGTAGTAAAAACTTGGAATGAAAAAGTCCTAGCCACTTTTAGCGTAACTGTGAATCAGTCAGTAGTTCTATGGTAGTAAATGTCATAAGAGATAATAAGAACTGATAAGAAATGTTAGGAGATGACCATCTTTGATTAAAGCAGGAAATTACTTCTACTTTATCATTTTATTTCAGTAAGATTAGGTACAAAATCATTCTACAAATATCATTCTTATTATCATGGTTATGTTGGAATCGGCTTTGTTGAACGGCTCAGTCATGTTATCATAGTTTTAGACTGGACTTACGCCTTTAGTTCCTCAATAATCATAGCATCAGGACTTAGATTCACTTAGAATCCTTTATACCAGTCCTTGGCCAAAACCTTGTTTCTCTGTTTATTCCTACCAACCACAGTCTGTCTTCAAATTTCAAAAATTTCCTCCAATATTGTATTTGGGAAAAGAAATGACCAACTGGTTGCGTAACTGTAAGTTACATCAAAACAGTATTATGAAATAATATTTCTTACATTGGTGGGAATAGATTAATTTTTTTTGATGAGATTTTTATACTGATAAGAAGGGTTTAATCAAGTAACCTGAAGGAAAAAACATGGGGTCACATGATTGCAGAAGTTCTAACTCTGCCCATGCAGAAAACTCATCAATAAAATTTTTCCAACTGTGTAGACTCTGTAAAACGTGATTAGATTGTAATCAAACTTGATTCACTTGGAATTTTTTTTGCGTTGAAACTTACAATAGAATTTGATGTAATTTATATCTTTATGTATGTTGTATACTATGTTATTTAAAAAACAAATGAAAATAATATGGTCTCCTTATCATGTTAGAATCAATTGAAGTTTAAATTATTGTCTGTCAGTTATAAAATGTAAGGTTAAAATTGATTATAAATTTGAAAAGAAAAACAGATAGAATTGTAGAGAAGAGAGCAAGACAGTCATGAATTGATGTAGTAGGAGAAAAAATAATAAAGTTATTTTTCATGTTGTTAAGATCTGATAAGATTAAATTGATGGCTTGACAATATCTTAAGGGAATGGTACACACCAGAATGGATTAATAATTAAAGAAATTTACTCAGAGTTGATCAACTATTTTCATCATGTCACATCAAAAACCTATACTAATAACAATTCATGCTTTACATTAGGGAACACAAAATATCCATAAAGAAAATTACTCCTATTAGGCTATGTGTTAATAGTTGTTTGATTCTTGGACATTTTATTCTTTCTATACCAATTGGTCAGGTTCTGATTAAATTAATCAATCATCAATACTTCAACTAGGAGCAGTGGCTCAGTGAGTTAGACACTTACTTGCTAACCTGAAGGTCTCAACAGAGGTTGAGATAATACTTTCAAATTTTTCAACCTGGTTTCCGCTTTTCAGTGATGCAAATCAGAGGGGCTCAAATAGTCAAATCATCTTGTCATTCAGACTGGACAATAAACTGAGGTTTTAGGCGTCCCTTTTTAAGATTTTCTGAGAGTTGGAAAAATTTGTTCAATCAAGTGCAGAATAGTAGGACATAAAACTCCATTTATTTCATCAACTATCACTTAATCAATCTTACTACTATACTGACTTATAGTGGATGCCCTATCAAAAGTCACTTCAAAGTTCAAACCAGAATAATGCAGAATATTTTTTGCCCATTGCTTCACATGTTAGAATTACCAAAATATTTTAAACAGAAGATGAAAAATACCATAAAATCAAATAGATTTAAATGACATTAAGTATGAGAGGTACATATTAAGAACACAAGGTAAGAATGATCATCATCAGACATCAACATGTATTGTAATGTAAGGTGCTTAATCAGTAAAGAAGTGAATTATACCATAATATACACCTTATATTATATATTAACACTACACAATAATAATATTTCTATTGGCCTTAACCATCAATTAATTTATCAACTTTTTAACAACATGAATGTTTCTATACAAAAGATATTGACTGCTATTTCGTGTTGTAACCTCATAACAATTATAATTAATTTGATTTAATCATGTTGATTGGAGTGAGCTGAATGAAAGACTGTTAATGATGATCACAAAAATATTTGAGAAAAAAATGATGTGAACAATAAATGCTTAGGGAAATTGAAAGTAGAATGCATGTTTAGTAATGGTGCAACCTTGATATAGTGACAATTAAAAAAAAAAACATTGTTTCCGAACAACACATTAAGTTTTTATGCTCTACAAATTTGAATAGTAAAGCTAACACATTATCACACATAAATCTCTTCTTTTATGTTTTAGATGAGTTTAAATTGAAATGATTATTACACTAACCCATTCCATTATAATAGTTCAATACCTTACAATTAAGTAGGAATTAAAACTTGGAGCTTCGATTCTTTATTGAAGGCAACAGGTACATATAGATTTGCTTACTTGTTATTTTGAAGGGATATAGTCATTTAAATGTTGCTTAATCAAGGTATATTTTAGCAATGTGTATTACTTATCAGGAAAAAAATCCAGGTTTTCTTGAATTAAAAAAAAAAAAATAGACTATTGCTAAATTTTGGGTTATATTTCTAAAGATTTCAATGTTTGGATTTTCTAGATCCATTTGAAAAAGTTTTATCAACAATTGTGACAAAGAAAATCGTATTATTGCTTACATTTCTTTAATTTTTTGAGCCTACGTTACTGTGACTGGAATGTCTTTAAGATTTTTTGTTATATTTCAGTATTGATATGTTATGGTGAAGGTAGTCCAAGAAGATGTGGAGGTCAGGGAGATCTGTTATCAGGAAGTATGGGAGTCTTTACTTATTGGACTCACCAAGCTGTAGAGAAGGGAAATGACAAGTAAGTATGTTTACTTTTTTACATGCCACTCGAGGTACCGATGTGTTGTTTGCCACCACATCTGTGAGTAGTGTTTAGGAGATTATGTGACTTGGGCAGATGCTCCCCTTACCCCACCCCTCTCAAAATTCTACTCCTTTTATCAGATAACATATAACCTAGAAATATGTTATGTACTAAACTGAAGCTCTCCTCTAATAAAGATAGAAATGTGTTTTTGGAACCCCTCTCAAAACTTAGGTTCTTAGGCCTATAATTAGATAAGAATCAGTTTGTGATATGCAATATACCATTCTGAAGAAAAATAAATATAGTAAAGTTATTTATGGTCCTAAATTCATTAATCTTATTCAAAAGTGGAATGAATTATTAAAAAACAATCTATCATCACCTGTCAATTTGTTAAAGAAACACGGAATAAATCTGCCAGTTTAACAACTGGTCAATATATGGCATTGGAATATTAATGGTTTATTTTGGTTCATATACTTTAATTTATTTATTTATAAACTTGTCTATGGTCAGCTGTTAATGGTATTGTGACATTTTACTGGTAAATATTTATTACTGTTCTCACAGATCTGAATGTGTTTGAATTATAGAAGACTGTCAGTTTATCTGATGTATCTTTGGTGCATCTTTGTATACTTGTGTATGCTTACTGTACATTTCTGGCCATTTCATATACAAGTTTCAGAGCATAAATTTTAGAAATATTAAATCGATAACAATTATGATATATCAAGTTATGTAAATGGGGCTACTCAAATGCAGCTTATCATGACGTTTAATCACCCAATTTGATTTCAAGAGTCACATAGATTTTGTTTTGCCAGCTGAAAGAGCTCAATTTCAGCTCACTGTAGGATTTTTTGGAGAGAAAATCGAGGTAGCAAATACAAAATATTCTAACAAAACAAATGTTTTGGCAGCACATTTCTGTTCCCTGCACTGACTAGTCAGATACAGATTAAAAGAATTCCAAATAATACCATAAAGTAAGATATAGGTAATTTAGATTAAAAGTAATGATTATTTTGTTTTGGTACAAATCCTACCCTTGTTTTATTATTTTTAATGTTTTAATGTGTTTATATTTGAAGGTTAAGTGCACATTAAGATTTTTCTGTTGTTGATAAATTGTTTGTGACACGTTTATTTTCTGTTTTAAACTAATAACGCTTGGTGTGGGTTTGTTAGTTTGTCAAGAATTGATTGATGCAAGAAATAGACCTGTTGGTGTTGATTTGTTAGTTTGTAAAGAATCAATGGATGTAAGAAAGAGGTTTTTTGGTGGTTTTGTTGGTTTGTAAAACATCAATACATGTAAGAAATAGCTGCATAAAATCAATGTTATTGTCAATTTTTTTTTGACAACTTCCATGTACCTTTATTTCAGGCAAAAAACCTGGAAATCTAATATGGACCTCATTACTTTAAAAAATCAAAATTTGTGCAAAGAATATTTGATATTTAGCTTCTACTCCATAACATACATATAGATGATTTAGTATCTTTCTTGTAAGTTTGCCTACTTCTGGATGAAGTGTTTCATAACTGTAAAACATATTATTGCATCTTTTCTTGGAATTGAAGAAATTGGAGATCTCTCTTTGTTTGACATGATGATTGTTGATTATTTGTCCATTGTTGTACTTCACTTGCCTGAAAATGTCCAAAATTTTATCTGAGGATATTTAAGTACTTTTGGTGTCTCTTGAAAGCTTTATACAGTAAATATTGTCCTTCAGAAAGTGATGGAATCTAGATGCCATAAAAAAGAGATTTATCATACAAGATAAGTAATCTGTAGAGGGTTACTTTAAACAGCTATTTAACTCCTAAATAATGACATGAATAATAAAATTTGACAAATTACTGGACACATCAGTGGTCAGATCTAAGACATTCTAAATTAGTACTGGCACCAAATCACTTCCAGACATACCATCACTATCTTAGTAGCACATAGTTGAAATATACTAATGTCTTAATGGTACTATTTATTGTAATCTATACATTTATTGCTTCTTTCTCTCTTTTTGTCCTCCACATCATAAAGATGATAATTTGTGAATTTGGCCATTATATGGTGTAAATGAATAATAGTTCTACTTAAAATAATATCTTAGAAGATTATTTCTGTGTAAGTGGAAGACATGAATCTTTTTTTTTCATTTTTGAGAAAATAGAGTTCATGATATGTTAAGTGATAAATGATAAATTGTATTGGAAACAATATTTGTATTAAATATGAGAAAAAATTGAATATGATCAGATTCTCAGTAAGCGCAAGTTCCAGTGCTTGTATTCGTAATGTCAGAATAAAGGTTTTCGATTCAGCAAGAACTTGGCACAAAATGGTAAACTGTTGCCAAGAGGTTGGACATGATCCTATTTGTTATCCTAGTGGATACATCAAATATTATCACATAATATTACTCTAAATATGGGAGACAGTTTAGACAAGTTTTGTTAAGAAAAATTTTATGAAATTAATTTTCTGGTCAATCCTGACTACATGTTACTCAGACAACCAGTCCATCTAGATTGATTCCTGTATCATGATTGATTAGAAGCTCACATCAATATTCAGCTTGATAAGTGGTCAAACCTGACAGGATATTGATGTCCCTTGTTTCTACCAATCAGATTAATACTGACCACAAAGTGGACATGAAGTAGCCAAGGATGAAAGGTTTAGGGTCTTGACAAGAGGATTAGGAACCACATCTGGTCGATTTATCAGGATTCCCATATCAATAATTATTGCTACATTTATCATGGCATGAGTCAGGATTAGACGACTTATATTTACTGTTCTTTCAACACTTCTACAAATTCCTTACACAATGTTAGGACAATGTCTAATCCTTCAATACAAACACCAGAAAGATCAAATACAAACATTTCAGTTCCTTATTATAAACCTGTGATTTGAAGGATTGAAATACAATTAGGGATTTTAACATCTATTCTTGAAATATATCTGCCCATTAAAAAAAATATTGTCACATAAATGTTTCTCTCTTATTTATTTAATTAATTTCTAAACATTATTGATATAGGTTTTCTAGTCTTTATATGAGCACCAAGGACATTGGCATCTTCTATGTTTTAAAAATATTAAAATTTGTAGTGTATGAAGTCACTATAGCAAATATTTGATTGTAATGACTTGATTTATTTAGAAACCAATTCAACTTTGTTAACTTATAACTTAAATTTTGTTCACCATTGTTTAACTTAATTACCAATTAATGCAGAAAACCATAATGTTACTTAGTTCAAACCCCCAGTTAAAGTCACACCTCACTGCCTGTTTCTTTATTATATTTTCATCTGAGCTCTCATCACCTCTGCCTTTTTAATTTTACTGTGAACTCTGTTAATCAGATTCTTGTTATAATAATGTAAGGACAGATTTCTATGTTGGAAGTTTTGGATATTTAGATGATATATTGTTTCAATTTATTTTGGATTTCTGGATATTACAGTATTAGATACTTCCTGTTATAAGACAAGTTATTCATTTTAAAATAAAGAACCTTTTGGTTTTTTGTTGAAAAATATCTATCGTTTTACTAAACCCTTTGAGGTGGTTGTTTTACCCTGGTCACCCCCTCAACAAATTATGAGAATATTGGAATATAACTTCATATTCAGCTATGCCACATTGCATTTATCAAACCCAAATTTGAAATCTTGGGAAATTTGAGAATCCATCTTTAATTTAAATGATCTCCTGTCATGTTTTTGAAAATGATTAGAATCATTAGAATTTAAATGGTCATTTGATTCTCCAATTATAATTGATAGTGAAGAATTTAAAGAGAGATTCTGCCATGTATTAGCATGTCAGCTTGTATTTATAAATGACCAGCAAATGTTAATCCAGTTCCTCAGCTGTTAGGCCAATATTTGTTTGACCCCTCAGCTGTTTGGTTCCTGGGGTCAAGTTTCAGTGGTCATACACACTGTTCGAATTATTGAGAGATGGACCGAGAGTTTGTGGCTTGGATGACAGATTGATGACCTTTTATGTTTTTGGACTTTTTAAAATCATTTGAATTGATGAGTTTAAAAAAAACTTCTGATAATTTTATAATTCATAGCTCTTATAAAATGTAACAAAAATGAAACAGAAACCAGAAATATCTACCAGGTTCTATTTTTGCTGTCATGTGGGTTTGTTTATCTGATGTAGACTTAGTTCTTGCAAATTACAATCAGCTAAATTCAAGTAGATTCACTCTTGTTTGTTGCATCAGAAACATATCAAATGAACAATTTGTTGCAGTTGGAGTGGTGTGGTAAAGAACACCACACAGTTATTGTTATAGCTATGTGTTCTTTCCAATCAACCAAGCAATTTTAGAAAACACCAACTTTCATGGCTTGGCTGCATGACCTGCAACACACACCAAAGTAAATCTTGTAGTAGCTCAAATGAAATAAGATTTGTAAATCTGGAAGGCAGGATACAGCTGTGTGTTTCAGATGAAGTAGGACAGCGGTCAAGTTGACTGGACATTTCTCCTATAATAATGATTGCCAGGAATGATATAAAACCGATTCCATCTTGACGCTATACATGTCAATCATGATTAGGAGAAAATTACTAGTGGAATTGTCAGAATAATTTCTATTAGATATCTGTCTTCAATTGTTCTGTAATATCTCAAGACTTGAGTCAAGCCACGCTTCAATAAAGACAAATGAGAAAACTATTCTCTAGTTATTCTCTTGCATAACAATGCTTTCACCAAAATTTTAGTACAGATATTTTTACCAGAGGATTATTCCTGGACTCTTGTTGTTCAGATTTGTAACAAATTAGTAATAAAATTCTAATTTTTTATGTTGCTTCATGTTGACAGTTGTTTATTAAACTTAAGTTTGGAACTTGTTTGCCTGCTCAGGTAGGAATATGTAAGCTTCAGACCAATGATAACAGGCTTCATTTCTGAGTATATACGAGTAATAAGTAAGATTCCTAAACTGCCAGCATTTTTATTCGGAAGTTGACATGTGTAATTGTAGTTTTGTATCTTATATACTACTGTTTATTCCGCGTTAGTCTAATGAAGTTAGACTATCCTATGTGGAAAATTTTGAATTTTCAGGCTTTATCATGGATGATATGTATAATTGACGTATCAAGAAAATCTTCAGTGTGGTCAGAACAAAATTTCACTTCCACATCAAGAATGATTGCCTGCATATATTCAATTGGGTATACAAATTAATGTCCAATCAAAACTTTTAAGCAGTTGAACAATCCACTGAAGTGAAATGAGTAAAATAATTTCAATATCAATTTGAATTTAATCAATATAAAGAATGGAAACTATTTCTAAACTTTAGTTAAGTCCAGTATTAAAACAGGGCTATATGTACATAGCCTGGTCACTTAAACAATCAAGGGCAGATAATCAATAGGACAACTTGCCTCCTGTAAATACTAGAATTGGTCGAAGGTAAAATTTAGAACATTAGATTGTCTGAAATGTTACCTAGTAAGATGGTCAGGGGCAGATAATCAATAGGAAGTAAATATGAAGGGTGGACAGACGTTTAATTCAACAGATTACTACAATAATCGTGTATAAAGTTAATATCCGTTTGGTTTACAATTCTTATTGATTTTTTATGTGTCAACACTAAGTAAATAATCTGGGAGAAAAATAGCATTAAGATTTGTTTAGGCTACTACATGTTTCAAATTAGGGACCTTGTCTGTATGTTGAGGTCGATTCTGGTAGTTGAGTTAAGAATTCACGCAACTCTAGGCTTATGACTGAATAACTAGGAGAAAACGACATCCATTCCTGCAAAACACGAATCAATTTGTGTTAAATATATTTGAGATAGGTATGAAGTATGAGTCAAATGATGTTTGAAATTGAATTGTTTTGTACAGCAAAAACATTTTTTGGATTGGAAAACCTGATAATTCTTTATGAAGGATTGAGGCCAATGGCACCTAGTTTATAAGTAGACAAAACTAACTATCCCTCTGTCCTTGCAGAATTATATCTAATTGTTGGGTAATTGGCCTCCAGAACTACTCTTCAAGTCTAATATAGACCGTCTAGAGAAGACCTCCTTGAAGTTAGTGTAAAGTTAGTTGTCTAGAGTAGCTGAACAAATTGACAAACTCACTGTCAGTCAGTTAACAGAAATTGAATCAAATTGAGACATGTTGCTCAATTCCTGTCATAAAATCATCTCATTAACACCCTACTGTTTCCTCCTTTAAACATGACATCTGATCCTTGAAGCTACTCCTTGAGGACCACCAGTTCATCTTGACTCACTGTATTTACTTAGTAAACAATACCATATCATTCTAGGACAGAATTACAGTCTTTTTGTTAACTCTTCACCTGTAAAATGACTCGAATCATTAGAATGGGGTTTCATCTTAATTTCTATACAGAATTCATAATGAACGACTATATTCATAAAAAAAAACTTTATAAACAATTGATATTAGAAGATTGTGTATGCCACATGTACCTTCGGTGTTTGTTTTTAAACAACTCTCAACAATTCAAGAATTGAACAGGTTGAATGATATGCTTTATACAATTTCATATGCAAAATGTGTATCTTAGAGTCAAAGTTGCTAAGTTACATCAAGTTTGAGATGGGTATAATCAATTGAGTTTTGTGCATTTTGGTTCGAAAAATTTGGAGATATATTTTAAGTGTAAAATGTGACTATGGATTTAGAATGTGATGATTAAGATTAGTAACATGATCCTGTAGATTCAAATCAGTGGTCAGAGCAGCAAATATCAACAATTGTAACATGACTAAAAACCAGACAACATTCTTTTTTTATACTCTCGCTCCTTCTTTTAAAGATTTCACTAATCCTAATCTGTCGCATGTTTGTACATCGTGCTCAAAGATGGTGGCTAAACTTCACTGGCCACTTGAGGTAAATAGTAAAGTAAATTAAAGCCATTGTGAAGAGATTTAAAAAGAAAGTTGAGAGGTATTGAAGGAAGATATCTATTAGTTATGTCTACATGGTTATCATTAGACCATTTGACTGCTTGTAATCAGATACATGGATTATTAATGTTCTTTTTTTTATTTCTATGTATATAAGAAATATTTGAACTTGGGGATGTCACTTATTGGTATGAATGTAGCCAAGGTTTGGGACAATGGCTGATTTCTTAAAATCTGAATATAATCTTAGTTAAAATTTTGTGAACCAGGGCCCAGGTTTTGGGACCATATTAGCCTACAAATCAAAAAAATCAAACAAACAATGATGAGCAAATATTTTCAAACCATTGTAAAAATGTAATGACATTCATTCAGAATCACCAAGCCTAGCAATAGATATAGATGGTCTTTCTTAATTCATGGGAGAGTGGTGTGGTTTTAAAATGGGATTAAAATTGAAAATTAACAACTTGCTGTGGTGTACACACCCTTTTGAATATTTGTTTCAGTATATAGATATTACTTAGATTAAAATTGAAAAGTAACAACTTGTTCTGGTGTAGGATTACACCTCCTTCAAAAATGTTCACATAGTCCCAGCTTTACCCCTTGTATTCATGCCCAAGTGTATCCCTTTGATGAAATTTGTTCACAGGTCTTAAAACCTGTAATCTTGTTAGACCACTCATCACCTCTTTGGTGTTTAAAACAATGAGCTCATTAAAATAGTTACAAGGTTATAAAACTTGTTATTGTGGAAGAGGTTAAAATAAAGGGAGGTAACCCTATCTGTTAATCTCATTAAGGTCATTAGCTTGTTAATTGATGATCTCATTAATTCCAGCCCCTTCCTTCAATATCCTCATTACATTCTTCTAACAATATTCATTATAATATCATTACAAACCCTCCAAATTTAACAGTTTCTACTAATTTCTTTTAATTAATTTATCCCCTGAGAGTTATGTCCCTCTTTGATGTAACCAAATAAAGGCAGTGATATGACAATAAGTGACAGAGTGTTACATCATTACAAGAGTTCTCTAGTGAAGGAGGTAGAATTGTAAATGGAATGGATGAAATAACTATATTTAATGATCCTGAACTTGTCATTCAGAGAAGAAAATTGTATTTGATCATTTCAATATCCACCATATGTGACTCATAAAAATTTCAAATTTATAAGAAATTTGTCTCAGTTAAATTTATTAGAGTCTTTTGTTTTCTATGACAGGAAACAGTATAGTAAGCCCACTCATCAAAAAGACAAAAAATATTGCTGATTGATTTTTTTAAAATAGTTATTAATCCAATATTATATGTTTTTGGACGGCTCTTTTCTTTTCAAATTTTGTTATTTGGAAAATACATTTTCATGGTGATGACAATGTGCCAAATTGAGATATATGATGAAGCTTGTATCACTAAGATTACCTTTGCTTAGTTCATTCCCTAATTGTTCCGTAGCAGAACCAATTTTGTAGTCAAAGGTATAACTGTTTTATGCTATTAGGTGAAAACTTAACCTTAAATTGAACGACTGAGTTATCCATCAAAATCCATCTGAGCCATATTTCACATGACCTCATTAGAATCCAACTTGTTGGGAAATATTTCAATTATACAAGTATTTGTTCGGTGCATTATTTCAATTGAGCTAACTCTATCCATGCTAGTAGTCCATGTGATATCAGAATCCTCAGAACCAAGCACCTTGGCAAAAGGTTCTAGGCTAAGATATTTCATGAGTATTTGTTCAGTACATTGTTACAAGGACAGTATCTAATTGAACTAAGTCTATCAAGCATGATAAAACATGAAGTATAAAACTATAGAAATATTTCTAAAATACATCATCAGTATAAATACTAATAAACACCATGAACTCTGCCACTCGTTCTTTGATAGTCAGACAAACTGGGGATTTTACTATATCTATATAATGCTTGACTACATTTCATGTCCAGCTTTCAGTCTTTCCTAGTCTGCTCTTGTAATTTGTCTTGTGTTATCAAATTTTATAATCATTCCTCAGTTATTGATAGACTTTTATAATATAGACTGATATCAAAATGTATTTTATGGGTATTAATATCATGACCATTATTATTTCTTAGTTGATTCATAACTGACCTAGTACAAGTCAGGAGATGGTTCATTGTCTGTTGGAAAACTCAAGAGCTGATGCTGCACTAACTTGCATTATGGCAGATCATGCAAATAACTTATTTTTGTAAAAATCATCTTGGAATTATGGGGAAGAAAATGCCCATTCCTCTTCTCTATTGTAGCTGTGTACCAATTAAAAACTCTAGTTTGATCATGAGAAATTTTAGATGATCATGGCATGAAAGTTATCTATTTAGGTAACATAGGATTTTGAAAGTCTACACCAAGACTCTTAAAGCTAACAACATACTCAAAGACAACAGCAAGTATCATCAAATAGGGTCACAAGTACCAGTCCACTGAAGAGAAAAATTATTTTATGGCCATCATTTCAAAAATTATATTTTACAAAACAAAAAGATGTTAAAATATTTAACAAATGAAGTTCGGCCATCCATCTGGTTGGACTTGTTTTATTGTCTCAATTATTCTAACATAAACTTATCCTTGATAACATTTTATTACTGGCTTGACTGGACGTGAAATTTTTCACCAATAAACTTCATTATAGTTCAGCTGGACATCAAATTTTTCTCTTCATTGTCATCAGTACTAGACAACGGAAGTTTAATATTACATGGTTGATATTTCAATATTCAATAATATGACTCCATTGTTATTTATTTTATAGTTTGAACTCTTGGTATTAATAGAATTTTCATAAAGAAAAGATTCGATCATTAGAAAAATGATACTCGACAGTCGACCTTACGCTTTTGATCTACATTAGGTTCCTAGACTACAAAAACTTCTGGAAATATCAGTGGTCAGAAACGACTTTAATGAACCTTGCAAAAATCAGAAGTTGTATGAAATTTTTTTTCTATTTTGCGATTGTGTGCCTATTTTGATAGTTTATATCTATAATAAAAAACATGGATAAGCCCAGGCTTATTTCTGAAAGTCTTTCGTTATCAAAACCAAAGTATCTCTAAGGCTGCATCTGGGAGTGTATACTAAATTAAAAACACTCATAAAATATGTCCTGTTGCTCATAATAAAAAATATAAACACAAGTGGCTAACACATGAACAATAAAATCACATCATGTTCTATAGAACATTAATAATGAGATATTGGTTGAATTTCAGAAATGGTGTAAAACCATGATAACAATTTCATGGCCAGTTGGATAGATTTCACAGGTTTTAGTGTGATTTTGTGTGGTCTAAACATAATACAAATCTTGTTTGTGATCAGTTAAGTCCATAATATTTTTGCTAATAATCAAAGAATATTCATTATCAATTACCATCTTCTGTTAGAAACTTTTGTAGAATTAATAAAACGAAATTTAAGATTGTGCTATTTCAGTTAATCCATTTATGAATTATTATATTAGTTTTGGCTAAATTTTGTTGTTGTTGAAAGATTGAAGTTTTTTATATAAAATAGATCATTGATAAGGGAGGTTAAAATCTGACACAAGACTTCCAGAAGCACTGGCCATGGCATCAGAATTTTTCTCGCGAGGTGAATTCGAAACCACCGCATCTAATCGCCTAGCAGATGACAATCCATCTCGCAACCAACCAAGCTATTCCTGGAATGTTATTCATTGGGAAACTCAAAATTTTCTAGACACTGCTCCATGGTTATGCAATGGATATAGATGATATTTATGTGTGGTCTGTAATGTTTGATGTAGTTAATAATTTGTTTATAACCAGTCCCTAATGAATAATTTGAGGTAATAATTTCAGGTTGTTTACAAATAAACACAGTATAAGATGTAAACAAATAATAGTAAGAAGCTAGTGATATCAGATGGTAGAAATTAATTAATAAATTAAGTAATTAATGAGCCATTGAGTTTGAAGATGGACCCTAGTAGTTTAATGATACAGTGATGTAACTAGACCACCCATTCTCTGTGTGCAGTGGTGTCTGTTTCAGTATCAACACTAATAAAAATACTTCACTGCCTGTAAGAACTCATGTTACAGAGTTTGAAAATCAAGCAAAGGATGATTTGAAAATCCAATCGAATTTTAAAAGTCCTCATGTGATACAGACGGATTGTGTGGAAGATAATTTGACATTAGGAAATGGCAAAATAAATAAATTAAAATTTATTTTATTAGTGAAGAGTTGTATTTTAGCAAGGGTCACCAAAAAAAAATATTGAGTGCTCTCATATGTTCCATTTTAGAAAAAAAATTATTAGATTTCCACTCTAGCAAATTGTGATATAAACCTTGACTGAAGAAAGAATTCACTTTGTTTTAAAATTTAACCTTCTTTATACATTCTGAAGTCTTTAAAATGAAGATGTATAAAAGGAAATCATAAAGTGTGATTCTCTTTAGAACTTCCTGTGTAAGTCTTTGAAATCCAAAAGGTACTACACTGACTTAGTGGGTGTTCTTTTCCACTTAAAAACAAAGTGCAGGTTGAAATCAGGTGTTTAGTAAACAATGGAAAGATTTTCAAAATCCTCAAATATTCTAAAGATTTCAATATCTGATCTTTGAAAAGAAAACAAGATTTTGAAGTGCTTCTTTTATTGTTGAAAGGAGACAAAGCTTGAGCTCTATAAAATTTACTAATGATTCTAATCTGGTCATTTATAATGTTTAAGATTTATTTCCTGTGACTATCATACATTAATCTCTGCATATCTGGTACCCTAAATAAAAGTGTCAGACCCAGATGCAGATGTACCAATATTGCACCCTAAAATCCTACCAAATCTGATTGTAAGGTTTGAATTTTCTGCTTGGGGTTAAATGTCGTTTTATTTAGGGTGATTTAAGCCTAAGAAAATAAACAAAGCAGCTAGAATGATGCCTGCAATAGTAATTAAACCAGAAAGGGAATAATATAAAACCTTGCTGATAATTAAACTGAGGCAAGATATAGTCTGGTTCAAATATAGGTCCATATTTCCTTCCTCCCTGTTTATTTTTCATTCCTATCTGTTTATAGTATCATCACAGATGGACACTGGACCAGGGATGTAACCAGCTGGCCTGAATTAAGTCATGGTCAGTTTACAGGTCATCTCCAGGCACCTGGCATACCTTTCATTATGAGAGAGATTGTTTTAGAAATTCACAAGGGATTATGCTAATTTAAGAAATTTAATATACCTTATGACCTTGTAGAAACTCTATTAACCTAAGGGAATTAACTTTTATTTTAGTTGTGCTTCTGATTCAGAATGGAGAAATGCAACACTGAATCGACACATGAATATAGGTGTTATCTGTTACTGCAGTTTCTATCTGATGCTGTCTATTGGTTCTATCTGATGCTGTTGTTGTCTATCTGATACTGTCTGTTGTTTCCATCTGATCTTGTCTGTTGTTTCCATCTGATGTTGTCTGTTGTTTCCATTTGATGTTGTCTGTTGTTTCCATTTGATACTGTCTGTTGTTTCCATTTGATGCTGTCTGTTATTTCTATCTGATGTTGTCTGTTGTTTCTATCTCATGTTGTCTGTTGTTTTCATCTGATGCTGTCTGTTGTTTCTGTGTGTTTCTATATGATGCTGTCTGTTGTTTCTATCTGATGTTGTCTGTTGTTTCTATCTGATGCTGTCTGTTGTTTCTATTCGATACTGTCTGTTGTTTCCATCTGATGATGTCTGTTGTTTCTATCTGATGTCTGTTGTTTCCATCTGATACTTTCTGTTGTTTCTATCTGATACTGTATGTTGTTTCTATCTGATACTTTCTGTTGTTTCTATCTGATACTGTATGTTGTTTCTATCTGATACTTTCTGTTGTTTCTATCTGATACTGTATGTTGTTTCTATCTGATACTTTCTGTTGTTTCTATCTGATACTGTCTGTTGTTTCTATCTGATACTGTCTGTTGTTTCTATTTACAATTGTCTTTATTTCTCTTCATTTGACGGATGAAATTTCTTTTACTTTGTTTTGTGGAACAATTAAAACTGTCTGTTGTTTGAATTGAAAGCTATTATCATTTCTAAATCTGAAACACAAATTCATTTATAAAAGAAAAGTGTAGGATGTGACATTAAATTGACTAAATGCATTTCCAACTTTTATTAGACAAGACTAATGATTCAATATTTTTTAATGGACAAAATCGTGCTTGTAGCAAACGATTACTAAATTTCTTTAGTGCCCAGCATGTCAGAAAGTCTTTGAAGGCTAAAGTTGGACTCAAGCTTAGCTCCACTGAATGTAACAAAATTAATAATGGATGAAAAGCAACAATCTAAAGGGTTTAAAGGTTAGGTAATTGAATTGCGTCAAGAGTTCAGAAAGAAAAGGACGAGATGGCCTGGAGTTGGTCTTAAATCGGACTAATAATTAGAGTAGAAGGCAAGCAAAGTTATAATTAGATATGGTCAAATGGAAAGGAGAAAAGTTGGCCATTGTCCTGGAAGCCATTTAACTCAGCTTGAGACTGAGTCAAGTCTCCTCCAGCCAAGCTATAGAATTAATCATAGACCTCTTCACTTGGCACATATTTTCTTCAGCACAATAACATTATTTTAACTTCCTTTTCATTCATATTCACTTTGATCCTAAATTATTACTCAGAAGAATTTGTGAGAATTTCGACAAATTTCTTAATATTCTTAGATGGTGATGGTTTATGAAGGACTGAAAATATTCTGTGTCATCTGCTGTTAAAGATCTTACTTTTTTCCAGATGTCTAAAATTCCATCACTGCCTGGTATTCATGACATCACTAAACCTGTCAACAGTGCTTCTGCGAATTCTTTGGAAAAAGTACGAAAGTCGTAGCTTTACATGCACATACAATTTCTACTTTTGTAAAAAAAACTTTGAGTCTAAAATAGTTGTAGAATTTTTGCCAGCTAATACAAAAAACCAATAGGAAACACATCAGCATCAGAAAGATGGTATTTGTGGATTCAGAGTAGGTTAAACATACTATTCTTTGACACATCATTTGACAGTTGTTCAGATATACACTGCAGTTGTTCAAGTACATCATGTGTATTAAAGGACTCCCTACTAAGATTTTGATTTCCATGACTTTATCTATTCACTTGTAAATTATAC
>NW_008708401.1:2781727-2782965 GCF_000327385.1 Lottia gigantea | reverse complement strand
GGATTTTACTAAATTTGTTGCTACATGGTGATAGAAATTTCATTAGAACAACAGAAGCCATGCCAATAAATTTTGACAGATGTTTTAAGTTATGAAATGTAATATTTATTTATAAGATTGGTCTGGAGTTATGTTGAATCGGAAATGAATTCCACCAGCTTTGAGAAATTAAGTTATGTTCTTTATGACACAGCAGATTTGTTAAGTACCAGTTATAGAATAGAGAATGGAATTTGGTTGGTAGGTTAAAATTCGAAACACATTGGACTCATTTCATTCTTTTAAAATCATGGATGGAAACGGAACGACTGCTTCGGAAATGAGTCCAATTTGAAGTCTTTTTTTCAAAATTATTCCCAAGCTTAATGTTAAATTACCATAAATTACATGGTCAAGACAAAAGCGAAATTATTTCGGCACAAAATTTTATGATAGTGTTTTTCTTTTGAAGTGATCATGCAAGGACAGTAGTCTAAATGTAACTTTATATTTGTTGAGAAGTCATTAATGTTAAAGATTGATGGTAGAGCAGCTGGTAGCTGGAACCATTAAGATGAAAATGGTCATTCCACTAGTACAATTACCCATTCTTTACTCTAATAGACACCTACTAATACTAGTAATTACTTGATTGGTATTGACTAATTAGTCAGTTAAGCCTTGTCTGATTAGATAGAATATAATCTAGCAGACTTAGAATTTAACTTAAAATCATGAATATGATGTTTTCCCTTATGTATGATACCAGTTGCACTTGCCATGGAATTAGAATTTTCTAACTTGGGAGTATTTCACCTATGAGACAACAATCTAACTGACTACTGAGCTATTTAAGGTAAGGCATGATTACACCAAATGCCGAAGTGTGTCTTGAAAACTTGAATGGCAAAGCGATTATCAGTATATTGCTGCATTTTGTAGACCATTTTCCATTATTCAAAAATAAACTGATGTTTAAGACAAACCAATTTTAACTCTGAATCCTAAATTGCTCTATAGTATATATACTTCTTGATAGTAAACTTATTAAGACAAGTCTATCTTATGTCAGTCTTATTGATTGCTGTAATAGTACTTCAAGATTTGAACCCTTGGCGCCTAATTCCTGGAATTGCTCAAAGTAATTGATGAGTCTTGGTATATTAATAATATATATAGTATAAGATGAAGTGTATATTATATAAAGTGGTCAATATTTATAAGATTTAATTCCAGTCTCTGACGACATAGTGTGTTAT